>NC_057804.1:65455610-65494865 GCF_018294505.1 Triticum aestivum | reverse complement strand
CGGGCGGGCTGCGCGGGATGGCTGCGGCGGCGGATGCCGGAGTGCCACCTGGCACGTCGCGGTTGGCTGGGGACGGAGAGGCGGACATGTCCGGCTGCGGCCGGACGTGTCCGGTGGCGGCGGGGACGAATCTGCTAGGGTTTGCCCGTGAATTTTGGGGGAGGAATCTATATATAGAGGTAGAGGGAGCTAGGAGTGTCCAAATGGGGTGCGGTATTCGCCCACACGATCGTGATTGAACGACCGAGAGCATGGAGGGGAGTTAGATGGGTTATTAGGCTGTTTTGGAGGGGTCTTGGGCTGCAACACAAAAGAGGCCTTTGCGGGAGTGCGGTTAACCGTTGGAGTATCAAACGAGCTCCAAATGACACGAAACTTGACAGGTGGTCTACCGGTGCTATATCAGGGCCACTTGGCAAGGCTCGGTCCATTCCAAGAACGTTCAACACCCGCACACGAAAAGAGACAAGAGGGGTGCGCCGGTGCATGTGGGAGTGTCGGATTGCGAAACGGACAACGGGGAAAATGCTCGGATGCATGAGACGAACACGTATGCAAAATGAAATGCACATGATGACATGATATGATATGCATGACATGAATAAAATGCAAAACAAAAGACAAAACCCTATCACGGAGGGAATATCATATCACATTGCCAAAAATGGCAAGAGTTGGAGATACAAATATGGAAAGTTACATCCGGGGTGTTACAATTGTCCACACTGATTCATGAGGATTTTGATGATTTTTATGCTTGGTTTTTTGACAGCAGGGGCATCTTTTCAGTTAAATCTGCATACAAGTTATACATCAGAAGAAGAGATACAGACCAGGATTCCTCCTTGTATGTTGCTCAAGGTGACCTAGACTGGAGGAAAGTTTGGGACATTAAATGCCAGCCAAAAATGCAACAGTTTGTCTGGAGACTTGCCCACAATAGCCTGCCTTTGCTGATGGGGCTGAAGAGAAGGGGCATTGAGTGTGATACACTTTGTGTTTGCTGCAAACGACTTGATGAAGATGGGGCGCATTTGTTTCTCAGATGCAAGGAAGTGAAACAGGTTTGGTGCCGTCTGCATTTGGAGGATACTCGGCTTCATATGTGTGCGGGCAATGATGCAAAGGAAGTGACTAAGATCTTCTTGGAGCTGGACGAGAATAGAAGGGTGCTGGTTGTATGCATGTTATGGTGTTGGTGGTCTAGGCGGAACAAGATAAATGCAAAAGAGCGTGGTGAGTCGATTGATAATCTGCTAACCAGAATCCGAACCTGCTTTTCTGACTGTCTGAACAGGTGCGCGAGCCAAGAAAAACCAAACTCAGCCAGAGAGGAGAAAAGCTGGAGCAGGCCAGAGGGGGACAATCTTAAATTCAATATTGATGTGTCTTTTTTCCGCATCTGGTAATGGTGGCTGGGGTTTTGTTGTACGTGATATTCAAGCTGCTGTGAGAGGCTCAGGCGCTGGTCGCCTCACCCACCTGGCGAGTCCGATGCAGGCAGAAGCGACAGCATGCTCTGAGGCCTTACAAGTTGCGGTTGATTGGGGCATGGTGGACATCACTATTGAATCAGACTGCCAATCCTTGGTGCGGGCGGTACAAAGCAGAGACTTTGATCTTGCACCTGAAGGAGTTATGTTCAGGGACATTCGCCTCTTTGCTAGGCTCCAATTTAATTTTGTAACTTTTTCCTTTGCGCCAAGGGGTTGTAATATTCTCGCCCATGTACTAGCTTCTATGGGTGCATAAAGGCAATCTCCTAAACAGTTGTGGGCTGAGGAATTGCCGGATGATGTAAACATCAGGAAGGCCAGCGTTTCTGCTGCGCCAGTGGGTTAATGGAATCAGGTGTTCCATCTCAAAAAAAAAACGTTGTGTGCCTGGAATAGGATAAGTCGGCGAATTCTCTGACAACTCATCGGTACAGTGCATCCAGTTCTTGCTCACCCACAGCTATAGCCCGATCTCATTACACCATGTACTTCCAGCATCTATTGTCCAAAATGTTCCAATGTTCCTCCACAGCTCAGGGTTTGATGTTGTTTCAAGATTCTTGTGAGCAAGAAAACTTCCAGACAGAGCAGCAGTTCTCATCTCCTAAATGTGCAAAATAAATAGGGAAATTTTACGGTGCATCATAATACACCAGATCACGTGTATTATATGGGCGATCTAACGGATGAGAATAACTGGGTCTTTTTGAGCCCAAGGGTATTTTCGACCTAAAAACTTTTGTACCTTTAATTGTCCCAATTAAGTCCAGGGGTATTCCCATCCTAAATTTTTCGATTAAATTAATTGCATTAATAAAACACTTCATTATAGAGGTCCAATCATCGTGCGTACTCTTTTGAATTTCGGTTCGAGCGATTCGTCCGCTCTCCTCCTCTCGAGCCCTAACCTCGGCGCCCTCCATCGCCGCCGATCGCCCCAGGCTCCCTCGATCGACACCGATCGCACTCGTCGTGTCACTCCTTCCTCCTGCTCCTACTCCCCCTCCCCCTCCATCGCAAGTCACCCCACTCGGTTCATGGTGCCAGATTTTCTGACGAGCCTCCCCTTCTTCCCCGAGCGGACGCCACCTTCCCCGACCCGAGAGGCCACATCATCATCATCGACGTGCATCAACTTTTTCACGTCAGATCTTTGCTGTAAGTGCCTAGCCATCTCAAATCTTTGCTGGTCCCTTTTTCATATAGTACCAATAGGGGTCGGATTTGATTAGGGTTTAGGATATGTCATGTGAGGTTTAGGGTTTATGGTTTCAGAAAGTTGTGACAAGATTTCGATTGAAAGGGAGTGTAAATTGGATTTAGCTAGGACATGTTGATGTAGTTAGTTAGGGTTTATGGTTTCAGAAAGTTGTGACAAGATTTTGATTCAAAGAAGTGTAAGTCGGATTTAGCTAGGACATATTGAAGCACTTAGTTAGGGTTGTGTGGCATGAGAAAGTTGTCAACAGATTTGGATTCAAAGAAAGTTATTTTGGATTTAGTTAGGAGATGCTTTTGAATTGAGTTTCAAGATATTTTGGATTTAGTTAGGAGATAATTATTTTTGTATGGAGTTTGGAGTTATTTTCGACTTAGTTAATAGATAATTTCGATTTAGTTAGGTGATAATTTTGGATTTAATTAGGACACAATTTTGAATGGAGTTTGGAGATAATTGATCTATCAGGGGACTTGAAAGATTCGTGCACTTTGGATTTAGTTAGGAGATCATCAGTTACAACAAGTACAATCAATTAAATATTTCTGGATTTACTCAGGGCATATTTTATACTTACTTACAACTTTTGAAGGACCGAGTTTTGTACATGAATCCCATATGAAAAATTAAATCAATTATTTAGGCAGAGTAATGCACAATTATTATGTATGCTATCCATCCGTAACATTGACTATTTGTTTTCGTTGGCAGCATAACGACATGGATGATAAAGGCGACGATGGCAAAAGCTTGGGGAATACATGCAATGATGACAAGGACATGGGTGATAGATGAAACGAAGGCAAATGAATGGATGGTATGTGCACGGATGATAATGATAATGAGGATGCAGGCAAGGATGGCATAGACCTGGATGATGTACACATGCAAGGTAAAGGAATTGATAATAAAGGCATGGCTGGTTCAGATCTGAATGACTGTATGGAATACATAGAGATTGTGAACAAGACTTTCAGGACTAAGGAAGAAGCCTACATGTTCTACGTAGGCTATGCGAGAAAAAAAGGGTTTGGTGTTAGAAAGGATGATCTGAAGTACAGGGGTCCGGGTCCGAACCAAAATGCATATAGAAGGACATACAAGTGCTGCAAACAAGGATGGCGGGCCCTTAAGCACTTTAACAGAGCTGAAAGAAAAAGAACACCGAGGGGTCTTTCTCGGTGTGGGTGTACCGCTCTTTTTCAGATTGAGCTACAAGATAGCAGTGGCCTCTGGTTCGTCAAAAAATTTGTGGACAAGCATAACCATCTATTTGTCCCTCCTAACCTGACTCCCTACTTATCGGCTCATCGTAGAATGACTGACGCACAAAAGGCCGATGTCATCGAGTATGCTATTGGTGGACTTTGAACACATCAGATTATGAATGTAATGGAGAAGAATGCCGGAGGTCCCAACAAGCTTGGATTTATAGATCGAGACCTATACAACCATGTTTCAATCCAGAAGAAGCGCAAGATAGAAGGCAGTGACGCTAGACATTTTCTCACCTATATGATTGCACAGAAAAAAGCAGACCCAGAATTCTTTTTCAAATACACAAAAGACAAAGAAGGCCATTTGAGGAACATATTCTGGGCTGATTCACAATCCTGGATTGACTATGTTGCCTTTGGTGCTGTCGTGGTGTTCGATAGTACATACCGGTCTAACAAGTACAGGCTTTCGTTTGTTCCATTTGTTGGTCTGAACCATCACCGCAACACAACTTTGTTTGGGTCGGTCTAGTGTCAGACGAGACAGTTGCATCATACCAGTGGCTTCTTCATGTATTTTTGGAGGCAATGTCCTAGAAGGCACCCATTTCAGCAATCACCGATGGGGACGGTTCATTGGCTAAAGCAATAGCTACTGTCTGGACTGGAACAGATCATCGTTTGTGCACGTGGCATATCGAGGAGAATATGGTGATGCACCTCCGCAAGAAAAAGCTTGAGGAATTTAGGGAATTCATTTACCGTTGTTGGGATGTTGATGAGTTTGAGAAAAGATGGGAGGCTTATAAGGTTCGGTTCAAAATAAAACCAACGAGGAAGAGGTCGTCATGGGTTAACAGGATGTATGAGCTGCGACACAAATGGGCTGTTGCATACACAAAGGGTAGATATTTCCTAGGCATGATGATTAATCAGAGGAGTGAGTCTCTCAACTCAAGGCTTCATGTGCACCTGAACAAGAAGATGCAGCTTGTTGATTTGTTGCACCATGTTGAGCACTGTGTATCCATAATGCGTAAGAATGAAGCAGCATTAGACGCAGGAGCAACACATACGATACCCTTCACTAAGTTGAATGCACACCCTCTGGAGATTGTTGCCTCTTATATTTATACAACTGTGATGTTTCGAAAGGTAAAGCGTCAGATTGTCGAAGGGACGAATTGGCAGGTCACGGACCGGGTAGCGTGTGATGGTTTGGTCGTGTTTGGAGTTTTGCGCAAAGCCCCATATGATAAAGTCCCATATGGCAGGGATGCTACATAATTGCAAGGTAAGGAAGGTAAGGATGCTGAGGACTTGCATGAAAAAAATGGATGCTGGGGATCCCAATGACTTGGAAGGTAAGGATGCTGAGGATCCACATGCAAAAAACTTGGATGCCGAGGATCCCAATGACTTGGAAGGTAAGGATGCTGAGGACTTGCATGCAAAAAACTTGGATGTTGAGGATCCCAATGACTTGGAAGGCAAGGATGGTGTGGACTTGCATGCAAAAAACCTGGATGCTAAGGATACCAATGACTTGGAAGGTAAGGATAGTGAGGAGTTGGATGCAAAAAAGTTGGATGCACAAGGCATGGATGCTAAGCCTATGGATTTTATTTATCACGTGACTTGTCTGTTTACAGGAGCAAGACTGGATGATGCAGCTTGTAAATGTAAAAAGTTGGAAAGTCATGATTACCCATGCGCACATATTCTGCGTTCTGGATCTTCTTGGTGTACGCACATTTCCAAAAAAAATGTCAAGAAAAGATAGACAATGCATGCCAAGCTAGCGTTCCCTTCTTCGAGGACTGCAAATACTCATGTATGGTCTGATGACATGAATAAGTATCATCAACTACGCAACATGGCTAGTGACGCTTCATTCACAGCCGTAGCTAGCGATCACAGTCAAAACAGGTGATGGAGCTCCTCCGAAGTATATTGGTTGATGGAGAAAAAACTGATTTGGGTGAAGGCCATAAATCGTTTGTTCCTTTGTCGGCATAATTCTCTGCTGCTTGCGAATGCTGCACTGATGATGTGGAAAATCCAATCAAAATAGTTCCAAAAGGGAGACCAACTACCGAAGAATCGAACAAGAGGATTAAATCCAGGCGCGAGCGGATGAGAGGAAAAAAAAGCAACGAAGTTAGTGCACATGTTTATCTCATTGTTCATTTCCATACATGCTTACAATGTTAATATGTTCTCCGGGAGAGTGTTCACATGTTTTTCTTCAATTTACGCAGGAACAAATCGGGGAAATCAAAGGTCACAAGGAGGAAGAAGCGAAAAGAGAAAGACTCGGAGACAGAAGAAGACACAGAGTCAGATACAGAAGAAGAGGAAGATTCAAAAAAAGCAACGAAGTTAGTCCACATGTTAATCTCATTGTTCATTTCCATACATGATTGCAGTGTTAATATGTTCTCCCGGAGAGTGTTCACATGTTTTTCTTAAATTTACGCAGGCAAAAATCAGGGAAATCAAAGGTCACAAGGAGAAAGAAGCAAAAAGAAGAGACAGAGTCAGATACAAAAGAAGAGACAGAGGCAGATATAGAAGAAGAGACAAAGGCAGATACAGAAGAAGAAGAAGATTCAGGTATAGAAGAAGAGGAAGATTCAGATGCAGAAGAAGAGGGAGATTTAGATGCAAAAGAAGAGGAAGATTCAGATGCAGAAGTAGAGGAAGATTCAGATGCAGAAGAAGAGGAAGATTCAGATGCAGAAGATGGAGGGCTAAGGAGGGCTGGGAAGAGACTATTGGAGGTTGCATAAGAGGATTACGCAAAACCAAACAAGTGGTCATTACCACAAATGTGCGTACTTAAACATGTTTTCGAATGTTGGATGCAGATTCATCTATTTCATTTTTTTGCAGGAAACGCAAGGGCGCTCCAAATGTTAAAGCTGGGAGGAAGAAAAAGAACGATGACAAGGGTGCGCGAGGAAAACTAGTGAAGTTAGTGTCTGTACTTACATGTCCGCTCTACAAGTCGGGTATTTGCTAGTACTGTGTTGACGTTTCTTAACTTTTCCAGGAAAGACTCTAGGAAGGGCGGTAAAGAACAAGGCAAAGGGGTGATGACGACAGAAATGCCTGCTAAAAATGTACCACAGGCTGAGCGAATAAGAGCTGTCAAGTTAGCTTCTGCAGCTATAAGAGAAAATCAGTGAAGTTAGTGTTTTTTGTGTTATAGTGTATTGTACATGCTCAAATCTTCTTTACTGTCCTATTAACAAACATTGTTTCATGCAGGAAAGCTAAAGTGAAGTCGAGACAGGATGTTTAGATGCACAGGGTCAAGCAGAGAAAACAAAAGGATTCCTGGGGTCGACAAATTGAGAACAAACTGAAGTAGACCGTTTTCCATGCCGTGATCCACCTTGTTTATGATGTATTAGACCTATTTGATGGACTGCCATATTTTTTTGAATTCCTCGTTTGATTGGTACACCCTCATTTTATTATGGATGGGTCGACATGGTAGGCTAGTTATGATTTATCAACATCGATCAAACAATGCATTTTTAGTGAAGTTGGCTTTCTGTATTTTTTTCATTTTTACATAATATATTGCTGAAATTTGTTCAAAGTGTAGTCAAATTTCATACTTGAAATATAAAATAGAAACCGAAAATTTATATATATACAAAAATAGAACGTTGGATTTCCTCAGAAACCTACTTGAAATCAAAATAGGAACCTCGTTTTCAAATAACCGTGAAAAACATTTATTTTGAAATATAAAATAAGCATACTGATATTTTAAAAATAGCATGCTCATTTGAAAAAAGCATGTTCAATTGAAAATCAAATAGAATGAATATGCAGATTTAAAAATAGCATGCTGCTTTAATGTTGTTTTTAAAATACCATGTTATTTTAAAAATAGCATGCCGATTTTAAATAGCATGCTGATTTTAAAAATATGATTTCAAAATTGCCGATTTCAAAAATAGCATGCTACTTTTGAAATAGCATGCCAATTTCAAAAATATCATGCTAATTTTAAAAATAGCATGCTTATTTTAAAAATATAATGCTCTTTTCAATATGCTACTTCTAAAATAGCATGCCGATTTCAAAAATATCATGCTAATTTTAAAAATAGCATGCTTATTTTAAAAATATAATGCTGTTTTCAATATGCTACTTTTAAAATAGCATGTTGTTTTCAATAATAGCATGCTGATTTCAAAAAATCATGTTGTTTCGAATATGTTGTTTTTAAAAATAGCATGCTAATTTCAAAATAACAGCCTCATTCTAAAAATATAACACTGTTTTTAAAATAGCATGCTGATTTCAAAAATTACATACTTTTTTAAATATGTTGTTTTGAAAGCAGCATGATGATTTTGAAATCAACATTTTTTTAATTATGCTTTTCTAAAGATAACATGTTTTTAGTATATTGTTTTTCAAATTAAAAAAAACATGCTGGTTTGCTCTGTTTTTGAAAATAGCATGTCATTTTGAAAATAACAGAAACATCATTTTTTGCATTGCATTTCGACTCGCAAGTTTTTGTTTTTGCATTGCATTTTTTTGTGCGACACATACAAACCGCATTTTCAAAATAACTCGTACTAGCCAACGTAAAAACCTAATTCAAAAATGAAAGTAGCGTCTAATCCATTTGAAACCCGGTTATATTTGATTTTAAAAATACTAGCATCACTGTGGAAAAAAAAGGAAATAGAATTGCAGTCCATAAAGGTAATTATATCAAGGAGGGTACCAAGGTGCGTTATATATATAGACTTGCATAGCAAGTACATTACTCCACTTAGGGATCATACTACCACCAAGTTACTGCCAAGTACCACTTACTGTACGATCTTCATATCCAGTCAGACCCAAAAGTTATACCATCAAAGTACGAGTTACTACCAACTACCAATTACTAGTAAGTTGCACTTACTGGACCCAAAAGCTAATACTACCAACTTCCAGTTACTGGATAGTACATATAGATTATAAAACTAGCGTCAAACTACTGCCATGGGTCAACGAATCCTCATGCCAGTGGCCATGTTCACCCTAAGCCCACCTCCACTCCTTTCCATGAATCTGAAGATAGCCATTTGATCTTCTTTCATTTTGGCACCCTCAACAACTTCTCTCCAGTTCTTCGTCATGATCGCACGCCCGTCCTTCTTGCCCATCATGAACATGACCTTTTTATTACCTTCAAAATGTTCGTTGGTGACACGCACAACCATGGGCTTTCCCAGATAATCTTTGAGGTAGGCCTGACTGTAATCCTTTGAGAAGCACTGATTGCACAGGGAAATAACTAATGTTACATAAAAAATTAAGTATGACTTGCATGAAAAAAGTAAGTATGATTTGCACAACCACACCCGTCCTCCTCTCTGTCTCTACATGATGGCATTTTCACTTGTGAAGTATGTCGGATATCGGGTTCTGGCAAAACCCTTAAGGTTCAAACTCTTGGGTGCGCACGAAGATTTCCCCTACCGATTCACGCCCTCAACCTCGTCGCGATCTCTAAGCTAGCACGATGAACTCACAACACAAGAGACACGCGATTTATACTGGTTCGGGCCACCGTCGTGGTGTAATACCCTACTCTAGTGTGGTGTGGTGGATTGCCTCTTGGGATGATGATGAATAGTACAAGGGGAAGAACAGCCTCCTGAGGCGAACTATTTTGTGTTAGGTGGGTAGTTCTGCTCAGGGTTCGATTGGTTGATCCCCCTGCCTTGGTGGTGGCTAGCCCTATTTATAGAGGCCCTGGTCCTCTTCCCAAATATTGAGCGGGAAGGGATCCAACAATGGCCATTTTGGAAGGGGACAACTAGTACAAGCTATCCTGACTGAAGGTGGTCTCCTCCTGTCAAAAGCTCTGGTGATGACACCGTCTTGGGCTCCATGATGACCTCCGCCCTACGGTCCTACTGGTCTTTGTCTTGTTGCACCAATATGGAAACCTTTGCCTGATACCTTGGTGCTCTACACCTGCGCTTGCCCCCTTTGCACCAAAGAGGAAACAAGGACACTGCACGGGCTGGCGCCCGCCTGGTCTTGATCGTCATGGCTTGCATCACGGGCACCTCGTGAGGTACCCCTTGCCTTGATCTCTCCGCCTCCTCGTGAGCCTGCCTGGCGAGGCCACTCCTGAGGAGGCCTTGCGCCATCCACCTCGCGAGGCCCCTCGCGAGGGTCTTGAGTGTTTGGTTGATGAAGATGAGCCGTACTGGGCCACTGGTTGAGCCACGCCGCAGGCCGCAGGCAGGCAAGTCTGGGGACCCCCGTTCCCGGAACACCGACAGTAGCCCCCGGGCCCAAGGCGCTCTCGGACTTGGCTTAGCGGCGAAGCCAAAGGGCAAGTGCAGAGCGCCACGGGTCCCAACAGCCTGCAGCCTTGGTTGACGCATGGCGACTAATTGGACGTGGGCATCTCCACTTCCCCATGCTGCCCCAATATCCGCCTGGCTAGGCGGCCACGATGCTCTACACAGTTATTCCCTCCTTGTTGGCAGCGTGCTTCCTATTCCCCCTTCTTCCTCGAGTCCTTGCTTCCACTTCCAATCTAACTTGAGCTTTCCCCCTCCATGGCCATGGCGCCAACTAGCAAGGAGAAGGGGAAGAAGCCTCTGTCTTCAACCTATCTGCCCCCGGTGATCGAGCATGCTGGCGGTTGGTCACTGGTGCTTAATCGGGAGGCCATGGGCAAGGTCTACCCTGTGCTTGCTTAGAGCTTCAATGAGTGCAGAAAGACAATGGCTTGGCCTGCGTCCCACGTCTCATTGACAAGACAGTCATTGAGGTTTGGTTCTTCGTCGATGCCCTGTGGAATGGCCTAGTTCCCCCTTTCTCCGCCTTCTTCAATGTAGTGCTTTCCCATTATCAGATCCATATGACGCATCTCGATCCCCCATCTGTTACCCTTCTCGCCGATTTTCACCTTTGTTTGTGAAGCCATGGTGGGCATTGCTCCTTCTGTCGCTCTCCTGTGCCACTTCTTCTTGCTGCACCTGACCGGCCCCCTGCAATGCTCGGGGTGCGTGAGCTTCCAGGACGCCGCAAAGACGGCCACCTCGGGGATTGATTTTAACCTCTCGCCGTACATGAGAGGGTTCCGGACGCGGTGGCTGTATGTGGATGTCGAAGTGCTCAGCCCTCTGCTCTCGCCTCCATCGCTGCCTGCTGTCCCCAATTCCAACTGGGGCCATGAGAGACTCAAGAGCCCCTGGCTCTCCTTCGTTTGGTTCCGACTGAAGAGGTTGAGAGATCTCGGCATGATTGCGCCCAGGGTCGTGAAGGAGTTCCTTCGGTGTTGCATTGCTCCTCGCCAGCGTCATTCTCGGCCGATGTGGGCCCTGACCGGTGATCGGGACCGCATGAGGCTTCAAGAGACGGATCTTGCGCCCGAAGTGATGAGGACAGTGCTTGAGGTCTTGACTGGCAACCCCTCGCTAGGCGATATGCCAGAAGAGGGGAGCCTCTTGTATCGCAGCTCGAACAGGGTCGAGTTCATGGGACAGATGCCTTCCTCTGATGAGTGGGGGGTGCGCCCGGTTGGCCTTGTGGGGCCTCGCGAGAATCCCGTCGCCGTGACTCCCCTCCTTGCCACTAGCATCGAGCTTGCCCTGAGAGTGGGCGCAGGGGGGAAGCATCGCTTGAGATTGGAAGCTCGGGTGTTGAGGCGCCAACACCACTTGGGGCTCCCGAGGCGTCATCCTCGAGAACTCGTGAGGCTCGCCCTGGGACGGTCATTGAAGGGGACGCGCAGCCTGCGGCTCCAGATGCTGGAGCTCCTGAGGTCGGCTACCAGGGTGCTCCCCCAGCTGCGCCCCATGCCGGTCCTCACGTCCAGCGTCTTGGTCGGTTCTGCGTGTACTTTGGCTCGCTCCGCAAGAGGAAGGAGTCTTTGAGCTGAAGTGGTTGCACCTTCCGGCCGCTGAAGCATAGAAAGTTGAAAGTGCAACTATCCCTAGGTGGTTTTGGTAATTCATAACAACATATAGCTCATTGAGCTAATACTATTCCAAGACAAATATTTCAGGAAAGCTCAATGAATGGCATGGCATGGATGAGGAAAGTGGATCCCTCAAAATACTAAGGACAAAAGGATTGGCTCAAGCTCAAAAGCTCAAGACTCTACATTTTATATTTTAGTGATCCAAGATCACATTGAGTCTATAGGAAAAGCCAATACTATCAAGGAGGGATGAGGTGTTGCTTAATGAGTTTCTTGCTTCAAGTGCTTAGTGATATGCTCCAAAAACCCTCAACTACTTCCTCACATCCACATATGACCTAAACCTAAAGTCAAACTCGGCCCCACCGATTCTTTCTATCCGGCGCCACCGAGTTTAGATGTCATAGCCACTGCCACAAACCCTAGGCAAATCGGTCTCACCGATAGGGATCTCGGTCTCACCGAGATGGGATTGTAATCTCTCTGTTTCCCTTTGTAATGTTTCGGTCTAACAGAAGTGAGCGATCGGTCCCACCGAGATTGCAATGTAAACTCTCTATTTCCTTTTTGTAACATTTCGATCTCACCGAAATGAGCGAATCGGTCCCACCGAGTTTACCTGGCCAACTCTCTGGTTAACTAATTACCAAAATCGGTCTCACCGAGTTTGTGTAATCGGTCTCACCGAGATTACGTTATGCCCTAACCCTAACCATATCGGTCCTACCGAGTTGCATGTCGGTCCCACCGAAATCACTAACGATCACTAGGTTTACTGAATCGGTCCGACCGAGTTTGTCGATTTGGTCCCACCGAGATTGGTAATTTGTGGGTAACGTTTAGATTTTGTGTGGAGGCTATATATACCCCTCCACCTCCTCTTCATTCGTGGAGAGAGCCATCAGAACAAACCTACACTTCCAACTTACCATTTCTGAGAGAGAACCACCTACTCATGTGTTGAGGCCAAGATATTCCATTCCTACCATATGAATCTTGATCTCTAGCCTTCCCCAAGTTGCTTTCCACTCAAATCTTCTTTTCACCAGATCCAAATCCTGTGAGAGAGAGTTGAGTGTTGGGGAGACTATCATTTGAAGCACAAGAGCAAGGAGTTCATTATCAACACACCATTTGTTACTTCTTGGAGAGTGGTGTCTCCTAGATTGGCTAGGTGTCACTTGGGAGCCTCCGACAAGATTGTGGAGTTGAACCAAGGAGTTTTTAAGGGCAAGGAGATCGCCTACTTCGTGAAGATCTACCGCTAGTGAGGAAAGTCCTTCGTGGGCGACGGCCATGGTGGGATAGACAAGGTTGCTTCTTCGTGGACCCTTTTTGGGTGGAGCCCTGCATGGACTCGCGCAACCGTTACCCTTCGTTGGTTGAAGTCTCCATCAACGTGGATGTACGATAGCACCACCTATCGGAACCACAACAAAAACATCCGTGTCTCCAATATCGTTTGAATTCTCCAAACCCTACCCTTTACATTCTTGCAAGTTTCATGCTTTAATTTCCGCTGCTCATATACTCTTTGCATGCTTGCTTGAATTGTGTGAAGATTGCTTGACTTGTGCTAAGATAGCTAAAATCTGCCAAAGACTGAAATTGGGAAAAGATTAAGTTTTTAATTGGTCAAGTAGTCTAATCACCCCCCTCTAGACATACTTCAAGGTCCTACAAGTGGTATCAGAGCTTTGGTCTCCATTTGCTTTGATTTCCATAGCTTTTGGTGGTCATAGCCTTGGTTTCACAACCTACGAGAGTATGGCGTCTAGCGAGGGAAATTATCACTGTAGATGTCCTTACTTTGATGGCACTAATTTTGCTAGTTGGAAGCATAAGATGAAAATGCATATTCTCGGACATAACTCGCCGTTTGGGCTATTGTGTGTACGTATTGGCTTGCAAGGTGAATTCTTTGATGGGAGAGAACCAAACCATGAAGCTAGTGCAGATGAATTGAAGATGCTGCAATACAATGCTCAAGCTTGTGATATCCTCTTCAACGGATTGTGCCCCGATGAATTCAACAAAATCAGCCGTCTTGAGAATGCAAAGGAAATTTGGGATACTTTGATTGATATGCACGAAGGTACCGACTCCGTCAAGGAATCCAAATTGGATGGGATCCAAAGTCAACTTGACAAGTTCAAAATGAAGGATGGTGAAGGTGTCGCTGAAATATACTCTAGGCTTGCTCTTATCACAAATGAGATTGCGGGCTTAGGAAGTGAAGAGATGACCGACAGATTCATCATCAAGAAGATCCTAAGAGCATTGGATGGAAAATATGATACCGTGTGCACATTGATCCAAATGATGCCCAATTACAAGAATCTCAAGCCAACGGAGGTCATCGAAGGAATTGTTGCTCATGAGATGTCACTCAAGGATAAAGAGGAACTTCACAACAAGTCAAGTGGTGCTTACAAAGCCTCTTGTGAAGCCCCTACGTCATCAAGTGAGAAACAAACCTTCAATGAAGAATTGAACTTAATGGTGAAGAACTTCAACAAATTCTACAAGAGTAGAAGCAAAGAAAGAAGCTCCAAGTCAAGGCCTTACAATGACAAAGGATCTTCTAGTCGAGAGCGCAATTGCTACAATTGTGGGAGACCCGGACACTATTCCAATGAGTGTATGGCACCCTACAAAAGAAGAGAAGCTTCTCCCAAGAGAAGAAGTAGAAGAGAAGAATCACCGCCAAGAGAGAGAAGGAGTAGAGATGATCGTTATGAATGAAGAACATCCCGGAGAAGCAAGGATTTGGAAAGGAAGGACAAGTCATCAAAGAGCTACACAAAACGAAGACATCAATCTCATGTTGGTGAATGGGTATCCGGTTCCGACTCTGAACATCACTCCGAGAGAAGCTATCACTCCGACTCCGAACACACTCAAGATGAAGGTGTTGCCGGTCTAGCACTTGTGTCGACCAACTCCTATGACATATTTGATTCAAAAAATGAAGGAATTGGAAGATGCTTCACGGCTAAAGGCCCTAAGGTAACTCACCCCGAGTATGTTGATTTCAATAGTGATGAACATGACTTGTTAGGTGATGATGATTTACTTATTGACAACTCTAGTGATGAATACTATGATGAAACGTCAATTAATCATGCTAAACAAGATCAAACGAATGACAATGCTAAGGAGAATATTGAGCTTCTAACTAAAGAACTAAACACTCTTAAGTTAGCTCATGAAACTATCTTAGGGGATCATCGAGAACTTTTGAGGACTCGTGAGAAGTTACGCTTTGAAAAGCTCAATCTTGAGCAAGAGCATGAGTTCTTAAAAGCAATCAATGATGATCTTCGCAAGAAAAGTTCTTCTTACATTGCCAAGCGTTTACTCTTATCTACTTACATGCCTCAAGTCAAGTCCACTAACAAGAACAAAAAGGATTCTTCCTCTAGTAGTAACAATAATCATGCTAAATCCAATATTGTTGCTTCTAGTAGTTCTCTTGATTCCACTAATGATTCTCTTAGCCAAGTTACACTTGAGCAAGAAAATAGCTTATTGAAGGGAATTATAGAGAAAGGTGTATAGAAGAGCCTTGCCAGGAGTAAGCAATTCGAGGAAATTGTACGGAAGCAAGGAAGACACCGGAAGAACCAAGGTGTTGGTTTTGAACGAAAGTTCAATGCCAATGGAGTTGAGTGGGAAGAAGATCAATACCCCAAGATGAAGTTTGTTCCTCGACAAGAGAAGTACGATCCTACTTCCTTCAAGGGAACACAAGCTCAAGATGATCTTCCACCACAAGACCACAAGCAAAAAGGCAAGGACAAGCTTCAAGAGGAGATTGATGCATTTGAAGAAGCTCCTAAGGCCTTGGTCAAGTGGGTTCCCAAGACTACGTCAAGTTCTACTCATCAAGCACTACTACAACTCCAAGGATTCCCATCAAGATGATGTGGATCCCGAAGAAGAAGAACTAGAGAGTTCTTGAGGGTGACTCCGCCAACATTCTTCACTCATATCATTATTGCAAGGACAAGTGCAATCAACTTCCACATCTTGCACTAGTTCAAGGAGTCGCAAACCCTCATGTTGGTAAGGCAAGGGACAAGGTAACCTAATGCTTTCATGGACATCATATTGTGTGTGCATCACTCTATGTCTATGGATATACTTGTTTGTTCCTTGTGGGACTAACCCGTGTAGGTATTGAAAGTGCAACTCACTCCAAAGGATTGCTCCGAATGATCTTCATCAACATTGAGCATCCACATCTTCAACACCTACATGAAGTCATCATCGACAAAAATCAAGGTTAGTTCATCCCTCTTAGGGGGATCTCACAACTAGGGGGAGCTTAACTCTAAGAATTGAGTCAAAGCAACTCTAATGGTGTGAACATATCAATGCATTATGTAAAAGTGGTAACCCCGCTTGAGCTTAAATGATGAGTATGACCTATGATCAAATGTTCTCATTTGACTCCTAAGTCAATATACTCATATATAGATGACCTAGTCATCGCCAATTGTTTGATAGATTCTAGAATTGGTTGTGCATGCTTTGCCACATATTTCATTTGCCATTTTATTGTGTGAGCATGTTGGTTGCATATTTAACTCATTCGAGGACATCCACTTGTTGCTTTGATTGACTGGCTTCTTTTTCTTTTGCCAAGTGGATGAACAAGAATGCCTAAGAACCTTCTCTAGCTATCTATGCTTTCCTTGTCTCAAACTCTATTCATGTTACATCACAAAATTTGATCAAGTCAGATTCGAACCAGTCTGTGTGAGGAGCACTCGGAGTCCCCGATTCGTCATGGACTTAAACTTCCAAAACTTCTTTGTGTGTTTCGGTCTGACCGATTCTTCCATTTTGGTCATACCGAGATCACTAAGTTGATCTAGGTTTTCAATCTCGGTGCAACCGATTTGAACTTTTTGGTCCCATTGAGTTGCTGTAACTGTCAACAGTTATGCATCTCGGTGCCACCGAGTTGTTCCACTCGGTCACACCAACAGGGTCGGGCTATATATACACACGGGCAAAAATTTGGTAAACTTCTCGAAACCCCTTCGCCCACGCATAGCTTGCTCTGCCTCCTAGATCTCCGGATCGTCGACTTCGTCACCAGCCGCCTCTAGTCACTGGTCTCCGCCGCTGCCAACGGAATTCATCCCCGCCGTTGCCGCCATAGCGAGTTCATCGCCAAAATAAGGTATGGACTCGATCACAGAGCTATCCTTGTCTAATTCCTAGCACATTGTGTTCATTATTATTCTTGCCACGATTGAAACACATCTATCCAGTCAAAACAATCTTTAGATTAGATGAGATTTGAAAATTTAGGGTTAGGTTTCCGCCGAAACCATCTCGGACCCACCGAGTTGAAAAACTCGGTTCCACCGATTTGGCTAACGCCATTGCACAAGTGATTCTCGGTCTGACCAAGAATTGCGAATCGGTGTGACTGATTTTAGAACTTTGTGAAACCCTAGCAGTCTCGGTGCCACCAAACTGTGAATCGGTCTGACCGAGTTCACTAGTTTAGGTTCAAAGAATTGCTTCGGTATCACCGAGTTTGCAAATCGGTTGATCCGAAATGCTTTTTGTGGAAAACTAAAACTAAGTTTTTGAATCATTCTTTTGCAAAAATCTCTGCATTTTGTGATGCTCCTCTATTCTATCTCAACTACAACTATTCATAGGGTCAGCAGTCAGAGCTTGCAGCACGTCAGACCAAAGTGACAGCCAGAATAGGGAAGAGGAGCAGATTCACATGAGTGAGGGCACTAGTCCCTCTAGCACCTCAGATGAGGGCAGCAGAAGCACTCCTAGCAGTTGGCCCAAAGCAGCCACAAGAGCCAGAAGGAAGAGAACCTCAGACTCTAAGGATGAGGACTATGTGGCAGCTGAAGATGAGGCTACTTCCAAGAAGGTAGTGCTCAAAAAGGAGTATGGCTCAGCTAAGACCACGAAGCCTGGACTGAATAGGAAGGTCCCTGCCAAGAGGACACCTATGCTGAAGGTCGGAGGATCAACACAAGAACCTGAGAAACCTGATCCCAAAGAGCCAGCTGCAGAAGGAAAGAAGAGGAAAGAAAGGGTCAGAAAGACCATGGCCAGAGTTGTTGGACAACCTTCCATGATGGAAGAGGAGGAAGAAGAGGTTGCTGTACCAGCACCCATGGCACAAAAGCTGATGGGTGATGCTATAAGGTCAGGGGCTGCATCATCAAAGCCCAAAGAAGCACCCAAAGCTGCCTCCAAGGCCAAGTCTGCACCTAAGAGGAATACCAGGAGCATACCAGCTGCTGAGAAGAACAAGACCCCAATGCCTGAAGTTGCTGCTGAGGAAGAAGATGAAGGACAAGTTCTGAGGAAGCTAAAACCCAAGATTCCAGACCATAACGATGCTCATCCAGTGGCTGAGAATATGAAGCCGAGGAAGGACGCAGGGCTCAGGCAGTGGAGATTGTCTGATCCCTATGCAATCAGAAGAAGAATTGCTATTGATTACAGGTTCCACACTAAGGAACAACAGGACTTTTATGAGACTGTGCTGTTGATTACAGGTTCCATAGTCTGTGACATGAGGTTGGTAGATTGGAAATACATGAAGGAAAATGAGGATCACTACCCAGGAGTATTTGACAGCTTTAAGGCTTGTGGAGTTGATGAATTTGTTGGACAGAAGTTCACAAACTGTAATGATGAGCTAGTTATGCAATTCTACTCCACAGCTCACTTTTATCCTGATGGCATAATTTTCTGGATGTCTGAAGGTACAAGGTACCAATCAACTATTGAGGAATGGGCAAATCTGATCAATGCCCCAGAGGAGAAAGAAGATGACTTGGATGTATACTCCAAGAAGAAAAAGGATCACAATTCAATGTCACATATGTACAAGGAGATCCCAGACAAAGCACTTGAAACTTTCAAGTTTGGGTCTGTCCATTTTCTTCTGTCAGGGCTGCCAACGATCAACTGGATCCTAAGGCACACTCTATTGCCCAAGTCAGGTGACCACAACATGATCAGAGGGCATGCGATTAATTTGCTACACATATTTGATGTGCCACAGAAATTCAAGGTCATGAGCCTCATAGTTGAGACTATCAAGAGGACTGTAGCAGACCAAAAGAGAAGTTGTGGATATGCCCCACAAATCCAGGAGTTGATAAATTCCAAGATGGGCAAAGGAAAATACCAGTTGGATAAGGAACACTTTGTTCTCTATCCAGATTTTGAGGACAATCAAGTTGTCATGAATGAGAATGAACCATCATCAATGCAAGCTCAAGAGAAAAAGGAGAAAGCAAAGAAGGAGAAGGCTGCCAAGATGCCAACTTTAGAGGAGGCATCTGAGTACTATCTGAAGAGCAAGCAGGACCAGCTTGGTTACTTAATAGAATCAACTCTGAGAATTGAGAAAGGGTTGGCCACCCTACCTCAAAACCAGGAGAGCCTGGAAAGAATCACGGAACAAAAAATTCTATGACCTCGATGTGGAAGTATCTGAGATTCAGTCAGTTGTGGAGCAGCTACAGGATGACATGCAGGAGAGGAAGGGCAGGACAACTATTGATGCATTTGCCAGAGTGCCTCAAGCTCAGAGATCAGCTGCAGAGCCTATGACAGACACCGGAGCCACTTCATCTACACCAGCTACAGCTCCAGTGCAACCAGCTCCAGCATCAACTCCTTCAGCTCCATCCACATCAACTGAAGTCTTCGTCCAAGGAGCCATCTCTACACCACCAACTGAAGACCAAGCCTGAGAGACGAAATAGTACTATGCATTTTCTAGGAACTTTTTGGTAACTTGTTGCCAAAGGGGGAGAAAAATGTATAGATCATAAGCTTCGAGAGAGAGAGTTTTCTTTTGTTCTCTCTTGTCTTCGGTGTTGAACTTTGTTTGCTTTTGATTGCTTGAGATACTA
Organism: Triticum aestivum; assembly: GCF_018294505.1. Lineage (NCBI taxonomy): Eukaryota > Viridiplantae > Streptophyta > Magnoliopsida > Poales > Poaceae > Triticum > Triticum aestivum. The sequence continues at coordinate 65,475,042 of NC_057804.1, read as the reverse complement.
TGCTATTATCTGTGAGACATTGATGATCATGTGTTTGATCATATGCTACACTATCATAAGCTACACTTATGCTTGTTAGATGATATTGTCTTATTTATCTTTTTATGATCATTCACTTTGCTTGGTGATGAGTGCATATATTCAATCTTTATTATTTTGAGAACTCCACCAAGACATATGTGACATGGAAGAGTAACCCATGAGCCTAATTCTGTGTGCATTTGCAGTCCAAAGCAAATCTTAAACTATGCACAAATTTAGGGGGAGCTCTTGCTTATCACATACTTCTCAAAGCGACGATGTTTTTCAATCTTATTATCATTTGTCAAATCTTTGATCTATACATTGTCATCAATTACCAAAAAGGGGGAGATTGAAAGTGCAACTATCCCTAGGTGGTTTTTGTAATTCATAACAACATATAGCTCATTGAGCTAATACTATTCCAAGACAAATATTTCGGGAAAGCTCAATGAATGGCATGGCATGGATGACGAAAGTGGATCCCTCAAAATACTAAGGACAAAAGGATTGGCTCAAGCTCAAAAGCTCAAGACTCAACATTTTATATTTTAGTGATCCAAGATCTCATTGAGTCTATTGGAAAAGCCAATACTATCAAGGAGGGATGAGGTGTTTCTTAATGAGTTTCTTGCTTCAAGTGCTTAGTGATATGCTCCAAAAACCCTCAACTACTTTCTCACATCCACATATGACCTAAACCTAAAGTCAAACTCGGCCCCACCGATTCTTTCTATCCGGCGCCACCGAGTTTAGATGTCATAGCCACTACCACAAACCCTAGGCAAATCGGTCTCACCGATAGGGATCTCGGTCTCATCGAGATGGGATTGTAATCTCTCTGTTTCCCTTCGTAACGTTGCGGTGTAACCGAAGTGAGCGATCGGTCCCACCGAGATTGCAATGTAAACTCTCTGTTTCCTTTTTGTAACATTTCGGTCTTACCGAAATGAGCGAATCGGTCCCATCGAGTTTACCTGACCAACTCTCTGGTTAGCTAATTACCAAAATCGGTCTCACCGAGTTTGTGTAATCGGTCTCAACGAGATTATGTTATGCCCTAACCCTAACCATATCGGTCCTACCGAGTTGCATGTCGGTCCCACCGAAATCACTAACGGTCACTAGGTTTACTAAATCGGTCCGACCGAGTTTGTCGATTCGGTCCCACCGAGATTGGTAACTTGTGTGTAACGGTTAGATTTTGTGTGGAGGCTATATATACCCCTCCACCTCCTCTTCATTCATGGAGAGAGGCATCAGAACAAACCTACACTTCCAACTTACCATTTCTGAGAGAGAACCACCTACTCATGTGTTGAGGCCAAGATATTCCATTCCTACCATATGAATCTTGATGTCTAGCCTTCCCCAAGTTGCTTTACTCTCAAATCTTCTTTCCACCAGATCCAAATCCTATGAGAGAGAGTTGAGTGTTGGGGAGACTATCATTTGAAGCACAAGAGCAAGGAGTTCATCATCAACACACCATTTGTTACTTCTTGGAGAGTGGTGTCTCCTTGATTGGCTAGGTGTCACTTGGGAGCCTCCGACAAAGATTGTGGAGTTGAACCAAGGAGTTTGTAAGGGCAAGGAGATCGCCTACTTCGTGAAGATCTACCGCTAGTGAGGCAAGTCCTTCGTGGGCGACGGCCATGGTGGGATAGACAAGGTTGCTTCTTCGTGGACCCTTTTTGGGTGGAGCCCTCCGTGGACTCGCGCAACCGTTACCCTTCGTGGGTTGAAGTCTCCATCAACGTGGATGTACGATAGCACCATCTATCGGAACCACGACAAAAACATCCGTGTCTCCAATTGCATTTGAATTCTCCAAACCCTACCCTTTACATTCTTGCAAGTTCCATGCTTTAATTTCTGCTGCTCATATACTCTTTGCATGCTTGCTTGAATTGTGTGAAGATTGCTTGACTTGTGCTAAGATAGATAAATCTGCCAAAGACTAAAATTGGGAAAAGGTTAAGTTTTTAATTGGTCAAGTAGTCTAATCACGCCCCCCCTCTAGACATACTTCAAGGTCCTACAAAAGTACGTCGCCATAGACGAGTAAGTACCTTGTATTTGTGATTCCTTAATTGCCGCTTTCCCTCCTAGATGTGGCTCTATAGGATCCCTCCTGCCGAGCCTGCGAGGTCTCCCGAGAAGCAACCCCCTTTGGCCTTGCCTTCGTCGTTGGCCTTGAGCGCCTCGAGCCTGCATGCCGTCCCTGACGCGGGTCAGCCGGAGGAGCAGGCCTGCCTGCAAGGTGTCTTGAGCCCTTGCCCTTGCCACCTTTGCTTCGCAACCCTTATTGGAGAGCAGTCAGCTTGCCCAGGGCTCCCCCTTTGGTCGTGGATGGTGAATGGTTGGCGTCAATCCTCGGCTCCTCTTCAGGGGGTGAGCCTGCGCCGGTCTGGGTCCCTTGCGAGGCCCGGTCGGTGATCGTGGGGGCGCCAGTCCCCAGTCCCCTGCCGAAAGGGGGCGAATCGCTTCAGGGCCCACCAACAGCATCAGCGACCGGGGACGACATCAGCAACGTGCTCAAGCTCGCGCGCGAGCGAAGTGTCATCTGCCACGAGTTCCTCTGGAAGGCGATGGACGTGATGGGACAGCTTGGTGTAGATCTTGCGGATGTGGACGCGCGCCTTGAAGCTAAGGGCCTACGGCTGGTTGTGCAGCGATGCAAGCTGAAGGTGGCCATCAACCTTGCGGGCCACCAGTGCGAGCTTGACAACACGAAGGCCGATGCGTCCCTTGCGGCCTCGCGAGAGGCCTGCTCCCGAGCTCAGGAGGAGGCTCGGGAAGTAGATTAACGTTGCGAGATCGCAGAAAAACGCGCATGGGAGCTCCAAGCCTGGAGCGCTTCCCTGGAGTAGCAAGTGGAGCGCCAGGCCGCCCTTGCATCGCTGAAGGGGATGCCTGTCAAGGAGGAGGAGCTCCAGAGGCGTGAGGAAGCGCTGACGCTGGAGGCCGCCGAGCGCAATCTTGATATTGAGCGGTTGGAGACGAGGGAGCGCCAGGTTGCCCATGCGGAGGACGATGTTGGCGTGTGCGAGGCTCGAGTATAGGAAGAGGTCGATCGTCACGCGGCGGAGGCTCGCGCAGATCTTGTGAGCAGGTACGACCTGAAGCAGAAGCTGGTCGAAGCCGAGGCTGCGGGCAGGACTGCCGCCCTTAGGTCTAGGCTGACTGAAACGGAGCAACGTGTGGAAGCTGCCGCAGCCGCCTTCATCTCAGTGCATGCCGAGCTGGCCTCCACCCGTGTCGAGTTGTTTCTCGTTCAACAGCAGGTTGATGATGCCGAGTCTGTTGCGCGACAGAATAGAGAGGAAGTGCTTCAACGACAAACGCTAGAGCACATGCACGACCCCATGCTCCAGGAACTCAGAAACAGGGCCAACGCGGCCTTGGGCCACATCTGTGAGGAGGACGCCCCGCATCCTCACGTGACCAATTACGCCAGTCACCTCCACTTCTTCACTGATGTGGTGACGCGTCTAGAGAACCACTCCGAGAGAGCTTGCCAACTTGTCGAAGAGAGGAGCCACAACCTGCTTGGGCGTGCATTCTCCCGTGTCTTCAGCCATCTACAGAACACTGATGCCCACTTTGACTTCAATGTTGTCATCGCCCCGGTGCCCGAGACCATCCGGGGTGACCTGGCGCGGTGGGTGGAGGACAATGTGGATGCACTTTTTAGGGCCTTTGCTTCCGACAATGATGGGGTGGTAGTCGCGGCGGACGGTGGCGACGTGGTTAATGGAGGTGACAGTGGCGCTGGTGATGGTAATGGCGATGCCAGCAACAACTACAATGGTGCCAATGATGTGTCTGGAGGCGACCAGGAGGGTGCGGTGAGCGATATGTCTGACTAATCCCGAGTTTCTCTGTTGTTTATACTGCACACAAAAACTCGGGCGTTGCCCTGAAGGTTGTAAGAGAATTTTGGGAGGGGGAGCCCCTCATGTAAAAAGATTGACGTGTGTATGTTTTCAGGAATGATGATGAACATGTGCCTCCTTGATCTTACGGGCCCTGCGGCAAGCTTGTTGTTGTGATTTACCTTTAGCCAGGACATGTCCTGAATAGGCTCGTGGGGTCATGAGCCCCCGAGCATCCCTTGAGGGACCTGCCGACCCGGTTGAATGGGCCTCGCGAGAGCGAGTGATGGCCGTGGTACGACATGCGCACTGCATATGTGCGCTTTGCCCAGCCCCACCCGTGAGGGGCTCGCGAGGGGGAGGCAGTTGGTGCGAACCCTAAACTGGGGCAGAAACCAGAACACAAGAAAACACACGAGCGAGAAAAGACACCCCCCCGCATACACAAATGCAGATTCAACTTCAACTTAAATCCGAAGCAAGGAAGCTCGACCACAGTAAGGGAGGCAAAAAGCAAAAGGCCGCATCCGACGCCTAGTCTAGTTTTTGATGTTTTCTCACCACCGCGGAGTTAAGTGCTGCCACTAGGTGTGGGAGGGAGCCCCCGAGGCCTGAGGGCGGCTCTCCGGAGACTCCGGGGCATGTACAACCCCACTCATTATTATGTGAGAGTGTCACGGGCGGCGAGCTTCACAGGCACTGGGACTTCTTCACAGGCACGGGGCCTTGCTTCATATCACCAGACGAGGGCCCCGCCTTGCGCCACCCTCGACCACCATTGACAGCGGCCGGAGACCAAGGACGACGCCAATGGGGCAAAGGGGACGCCAGCGGCACCCTCTGAGACCACGGGTTCTCTGCCGGCGTAGGCTTTGCAGCACCTCCGCGGCAGAGGGCCTACCTCCGGGGATGCCTTGCTCCGTGCATCGTGGGGAGGGGCCCGGCTCCCGGCCCCTCTCGTGCAGCCCCCAGTGCGCCCCTCCTGGTGGAAGGGAGGCTGCCGAGCTGGGGCAGCCATCCGCTGCAGCGACCTGAACTTCCTGCGACCCATGGTTAGCATAAGCTTGCTCCTGAGGAATTAGCGGTACCCGGTAGTTGCTGCTACTAGTGTGGTTGGTGAGGCTTACTTGAGGCTCCTGAGAAGGCTCGGCTTCTGGCATCTCTTCCTCCCACCCTGACCCGAGGAACGAGCCAGGGTTGTCCTCCGGTGCGTACCCCTGATCCACCATGCGAGGCACATAAGCCTCCGAAGTCCCCGCCTCGAAGACTTTGCCATAGTGCCACACGCTCCATGTGGCCTGGCCTAACACGCCTTCTTGAGGATGATAGGTCAGCGGTCTGCCCGGGCCGTAGGCGGCGATGTGCATGCCCTCGTTCATCGAAGGTGGCGCTGGTGTAGCTTGACGCCCGGCGCCGATGGTTGAGCTGGTGTCGACGACACCTTGGAGCGTGCCTAAGGGCGCGTGGGCGCGGAGAGGCCCGTCGCATGACCCAACCGGGGCCCGGGGTGGAAGCTGGAAGCAGAAGGGTGGTGCTCCTGAGGCCGCAGCATCTAGTAGCTCGGGAACGCGTTCCAGCAGTGTATCCCGGCCACTCTCCAATAACCTGCATCATAGCAGCTCCTGAGCCACAATGAGCACACCTGTCATGTTGGCTTGCTCCCGTCGAGTGTGCGGCGCCGTGGCCGCGGCGTGACTTGAGGCCCTTGCAGCTGCCCGCACCTGCCATGACGTAAGGGCGTGCGGCGCGAGACCGTGCCGCCCTCACCCCGCAGCGTTCTGTGGCACGCAAGCTGCCTGAGGCCTAGGGTTGAGGTCACCTTGGGCAGGCGGCATGGCACGGGCTAGCCATGCCACCCAGCGGTTGGCGTTGGCCGTTGGGTCGCCGTACATGGATGCAACGGAGTAGTGCACGCGGATCGGCGGAGGGAAGACTCCGGCGCACCCCTACTTGGCGCGCCAAATGTGTTCTTGTGTTAGGTGGGTGGTTCTGCTCAGGGTTCGATTGGTCGATCCCCCTGCCTTGGTGGTGGCTAGCCCTATTTATAGAGGCCCTGGTCCTCTTCCCAAATATTGAGCGGGAAGGGATCCAACAAAAACCATTTTGGAAGGGGATAACTAGTACAAGCTATCCTGACTAAAGGTGGTCTTCACCTGTCAAAAGCTCTGGTGATGATGTTGTCTTGGGCACCACGATGACCTCCACCCTGCCGTCCTGCTGGTCTTGGTCTTGTTGCACCGATATGGAAACCTTTGCCTGATGCCTCGGTACTCTGCGCCTACGCTTTCCCCCTTTGCACCAAAGAGGAAACAAGGACACTGCACGGGCTGGTGCCCGCTTGGTCTTGATCGTCATGGCTTGCGTCACGGGCACCTCGCGAGGTACCCCTTGCCTTGATCTCTCCGCCTCCTCGTGTGCCTGCCTGGCGAGGCCACTCCTAAGTAGGACTTGCATCATTCGCCCCGCGAAGCTCATCCCCTCGCGAGGGTCTTGAGTGTTTGGTTGATGGAGATGGGCTATACTGGGCCACTGGTTGATCCACGCCGCAGGCCGCAGGCAGGCAAGTATGGGGACCCCCATTCCTAGAACGCCGACAGTAGCCCCCGGGCCCAAGGCACTCTTGGACTTGGCTTAGCGGCAAAGCCAAATGGCAAGTGCAGAGCGCCGCGGGTCGCAATAGCCCGCGGCCTTGGTTGACGCATGGCGACTGATTGGACGTGGGCCTCTCCACTTCCCCACTCTGCCCCAATATCCGCCTAGCTAGGCGGCAACGACACTCTACACAATTATTCCCTCCTTGTTGGCAGCGTGCTTCCTATTCCCCCTTCTTCCTCGAGTCCCTGCTTCCACTTCCAATATGACTTGAGCTCTGCCCCCTCCATGTCCATGGCGCCAACTAGCAAGGAGAAGGGGAAGAATCCTTTGTCTTCAACCTATCTGCCCCCGGCAATCGAGCCCGCCGTCGCTCGGTCACTGGTGCTCAATCTAGAGGCCGTGGGCAAGGTCTACCCTGCGCTTGCTTCGAGCTTCAACAAGTGCGGAAAGATGATGGCTTGGCCTGCGTCCCATGCCTCCATTAGCAGGACAATCACTAAGGTTCGGTTCTTCGTCGACGCCCTGTGGGCTGGCCTAGTTCCCCCTTTCTCCGCCTTCTCCAATGATCACAAAATGAAGGACATAGATAACCCAATCACATCCACCCAGCAATATCTCGTAGAAACATGGGCAAATTGAATATTTGATTTATTTAAACTAACAACTAACCACTGCTATATGTAAGCTCTAGTTCAGTCAATGTTGATTTGGAAGGTCATCTAGAACCCAAACAGAGTAATGTGTGGTAATCAAGTGTCACTCAAACATCAACTTTAGATATTTCATGGTTCATTTAATATCTAACCAGCCATATAGAACTTTACCCCGTAGTGCCAAGATAGGATAGTGGCCCACATATCCATCTCCATCAGAACTATCATTACTGTCATAGTCGCTAGAGGTGTCGTCATCACTGCTATAGCCGTCACTCCCATGTGAAGTGTCATCTGAAGCATCATCTGAGGTGGTCCGGTGATCACTCTCTTCACTGCTGATGAGGATGGTTTCCCTTGCCATTCAAACCTGTTGCGTGCATTGCAATGAACAAATGTTAGTTATTGATATATGAAATCAGTCTTCCATTAGGACTTGTTAGCACCATATACAATGTGAATAATCTTTTCACATACTTCTTGCTAAGTACGTAGTTCATGTATAAACATCTACACGAAAAAGCTAGTCGACAACTATTCGCACGACTAGTCAAGACTAGTGGTTAGACTCATAATCATTGGGTAGACATAACCAACTAGGATATTTCAAAGTTACAATTTTATTGGCATATTTTTGTGACATTGGCATAAATAGTTGGTAGCCAACCAATTAGTAGCGAACATCTGGCATTTTGCCAGATATTGGCACGCCAAATTTTGGCATCGAACCATTCATACTGATAGATCATGATTGGCTTGCTAGCAATGTTGGCACTGCCAAATATTGGCAAATTTATGTGAGATGGACAAGAAAACTTGGTAACCAACCAATTAGTAGCCATGTAAAAATGAACCATGATTGATTGCTCTTGTCGAGCAATACGTGAAACTATAACTGATCTGCCTTTGATCACTTCGAATTTCCTGATGGGTTGTTGTGTGGTACCATCAGGTAATAAATATGAAGTCTTTAAATTGTCCCAACAAAGAAAATAATGCATTTGCTATTGTACGTAACATTTTTAGAGGTAGCTGTGGAGGTTAATTTACCAATTTCCAGTGAGAATAAGGACATGATAGAATCTCTCAAGCAAGATGACAACATAGTGAAGGCTATGAGAATGAGCAAGGTATGCTGACCAACAATCACCCTTTTGTATACTTGCTATTTATTTACTCATTACTACCCATACCAACAAGTAAAATCATGATTATGAAGTATAATGGCAGAAAATCCAACAATGAGGAATTTGTTGCAGTGTGAACTTCTAGCTCACAGCAAATTTTCATTGACCCCAGCAAGCCCATAACATATCTTGGAGATGGGCTGGCATAATTCAAGTAAGCAGTAACCACAATCATCAAAAATATGCACCAACCAAAAATATTACATGTGTGCACATATCATCAAAAACATGCACCAATCAAGAGCAGTCTATACTTGACAAATCCTTCAAAATATGCACTAATCATCATACTACCATCGAGTAATACATGAAACTATAACTGATCCTCATTCCACCATTACAAATTTCCTTATGGACTGCTTCTGTGCTCTCCTTTTCAGTTTTTAATAACTAAGCATCAGCAAATACATATACACAGTCTTCAAACTAACCCAACAAACCAAAACATGTGTATGCTCCTATGAATATACCTTTTCTATATCTAGTAGTGGGGCTCATTTTCCAGGGAGAAAAAGTACTTGATAGCATCTGTCAAGCAAGATGATAGCATAGTGAAGGCTATGTCGACGAGCAAGGTATGCTGGCCAACACCCACCTTTTTCTCTTACTTGCTACGAAAGTGTTTACCCATTACTACCCATACGGACAAGTAAAACCATGATTATGCAATACATTGTCAGGTTATCTTGCTGTAAAATTACTTGTTGCAATATGACCTACTAGTTGACAGTAAATCTGTGAATACCCAAAACATGCACACAAGCAAGTGTTAGATTTTAACTTGGGCGGTGCTGCTAGATCGTAAAATTAAGGTCAGATCGACATGCGAACGGCAGGGAAGATCAATCTTACCTGCGAAGTGGTACCAAATGGGGCCGGAGTAGACTTGTTCGAAGCTGGCACCGCCGGAGCTTCGGGCGGCGCGACCAGGATTGGGGAGAAGAGGTGCCGTTGTTGGACCTTGCTATCGACAAAGCAGTGGAGAATCATGGCCGAAGCAGGGGGAGTGGGTGGCCTCGCGGGTCCGGCCGATTTGACGATGACAGGGGGGCCAAGGTGAAGGCTTAGCAAACCCTAGCCGTCACCCTCCGTGTCGCCTCTCTATCTCTGCAAAGAATGAAGTGTGGTGGGATTGGGAATGGGGGTGGGGTTGGGGTTGGGGCCATCGCTCGCTTTTCTCTCTACCTCCCACTTGTACAGGCCCACAAAAGGAACAAAGTGTTGGGCCGGATCAGATGCAGATTTGGCAGCTTTACCAATTCTAGCCAAACTGAAAAGATTAGCATGACCACAGGTGTGCTTTTGAAGAAACCCTAAAAATACACTACTGTTCATATTGCATGTGGATGAGTCTTTCAGTACACCAATTGATATTGAATAATTTTAAGCACTCCACAGTATATATATGAAAATAATGGTTAACCAATAAAATGGTAAAGTATTAGATGCAAGGTTACAAATATTTGAAAAAATCAATAATTGAATTGTATGCATTTTTATGATTAAATTTAATAAATGTAACATTTTTGCAAAAACTATGATAATTAAAATATTCATTGGTATTTAAAAAAACCCCGCAAATGACTGCTTATGCCAACCAGAACTTCTTCAGGGTTTCGGTTATACATCTATTATTTAGCATGCTGGTTCTCATAACGCCTTCTTCGGATCTTCTCTTTGTCCGACAAATTCCTGAGATATTGGGCTAGCGCCTTGTGTTTCTCCCTCACACCATGCTTCATTTGGTAGCCTTTGGCAACTCCTTCGGTGTGCTAAAGAATACTAACGAAAGCCGGGTCCAGATATTTGCCATAGAATGCGCAATGATACGCCATACGCTTAAGCACAATGCACTGTCCATTCTGCAATTCTTCAAAGGGTTTTCTGAGTGTGTGCATCCATCTCTCCTTCAGAAATGTCCGCATAATTATGAGAATAAGGGTGCAAGTTTAAATTATGTATGATATAAGTTGCACCATTTTTTATAGTACCTAATGTTCCCTAAGTTCCGTACTGTAGTGCCTATAAATTATTTTTTAAAGTAAATATTTATTAACTTTGAAAATTTAAGGAGAAAAAAACAATATCAAATCCATATGAAAGCATAAATCATATGATGTACTTTAAATTTTTTTGTCAATAAACATGCACAACCTTTATGATGTCTGACTTTTAGCATAAAACCAAAACACACTAAATTGTGGAGTGGATGAACCATTAATTTCTCAAAGATTGATTGAATAAATAATGATCATTACATACTAATGATCAACAGTATATTTAGAGCTAGACTCCATTATGCCAATTCAACAACGTATTGATGGTTTAATGATTAACCTCTAACCTCAAATTTGAAGACAGATCTAGGTTAAAAAAATTAAAATTACCGTAACGGAATTCCAGTCCATGTCATGCATGTGCTGCTACTTGTGATCGACGACGGAGTAATGCACCTCCTCGTTGACACGATGCTTCTCTGGGTCGGACACCGAGTAGTCCAAAGCTTTCTCGTGGGGATCCTGATCCATGAGATGGATGACGATGTTGGTGGTTAGCCCCGCAAGTCCACGATCTGTCACGATGGCCAATCGACCTCCATGAGTGGATTTAATATCCAACGGCAGGGAGGTGGGCGTGTGAGTGGCAGTGATGGTTTTAGAGCATACCCTAGGGGGAGAGATGTGGGGAGTAATTGGTAGTTACCTACTATAGCGGAAATACTTGTGAGAAAAATTGATTGGTCGGCGTTGGGCACCTTCAATGCAGCGGCGCTTAATTAGGATCCTGGAAAAAAATCACAAGCGTAGGCGCTTGGGGCAGGAGCTAGGAACTGGATTTTGTACATCTACGTGATGCAATCCACGCCACAACCAACACGATGGTTCTAGTACTACTTGGATCAACACCTTAGGCAGCAAACTAGTGCATTTCCTTTTTGAGTCACCATCTTCCTTCTGGAAAACCACATGTACACACTCATCATGTATACCGTAACACGTCAGAATCTGTTAACAAGTGCTCACAAGCTTAACTAGCTTCAAACGAACCTAGCAAATTTTATGCTACTTAATCTAAACGAGCCGATGATTAATGAGCACGAGTTTAACAAGCAGAGATGCCAAACCACACATCAATAACATAGGTCTACCTTAGTTCAACGCTTCCATATATACAAAAGGAAGCACCACTTAGTAGTACTAGTGCACATAGTTCAACCATAAACGTACACCAACAAAGTATAGCATAGGGTAGTACTTAGCATAGTTAAAACCAAAAGAGCATCAGTTCTAGCTGCGAGAGTGCGCACTTCCTTAAAGCCTCAAAAAAGCCTCATCAAGTAGTCGGTGTATGCGACGTGCTTCACCCTGAAAGCGTAGCCATTCTTGATGCTGCCTTGGGATGTTCCGAGTGCATGCTAAATGGTACTCGATAGGCTGCCTTTCATCACCTTGTTGCAGTAAGGGCATCTGTAGCCCCCCTTTCTGACACTTTTGTCGAGCTCACCACTGTCCAGCTCCCTCACCTTCTGCCTCCTGTAGATCCTCTGGGTTTCTGGGTCGCTGTCGACGTCATCACTTAGGACCTACATGTAGTAAAAAATGTTGCGTAAGTATATTTAATATGATAATTCCGCAGGCATAGAGTCTATGAAACATAATGTAATTGATGACAGCGTAAAATTTCTTCAAATGATGTTGAAAAAATAAATGCATAACTTATTACTTGCTACATAAGCAACTAAATGGGATAGTACCATATAGTAAAAAATGAAGGATCAACCACACATGTCGAAGAGAGCACTAGCATTGCCACATTTTGCCACACATTTTTTCCAAGCTTGCCTAAGGTTAGTTCATCAAAATGAGAGCCACAAGTTGGCAAGCCTAAGGGAATCTCGCCACACTTTTTGTGTGTATGCCTTGTGGGACCCAAGTGTGGCTTGCCTAAGGTGTGGCTGGAACCAAACACTTATTTAAGTTGGTCAAACTTGCCTAACCTTAGGTATGGCAATCTTTGGCAAAGTTAGTCACAAACCAAACAGCCCTTTAGTGCAACAGAATTCACTTATTACGTAAGAATGCATGAACTGATGATGTAACATGGCAGAGTAGCATACAGATGTACTAATGCAAAAAAAAGACTTATAACTTACATTCATGACTAGATAAAATAGCTAGTGAGCTGTATCTATTTAGGGTTCGAATTTTGTGTGCTTATGATGATGGATATTAAAAGTCCCCATGTTATCATCATGGAAGTTTCCCCTGTTGATTTATACCCCACCCATCAATGTTCCTGAACCATTCAACGTTCTAGGTAAAGTAGTTATTATGAATTCTGACAATAAGTGATCCCAAATGTTGTACTTACAAAAAAGGGGTTTTATCATTTATGCCACCAGTTGTGTCCCACAACTAAGTATCGCCACTAGGAATTTCTACTGCTAAAAAAAGTCATCGCTTCGTTAGACACATGCTCAAAAATGCCACTGCACATCATTATTGTGATCTCAAATCTCTTTTGACATGTTATAATGGCATCAATACCTATGGACCAACATGCCAGCTCTCCCTCTATCTCACACAATAAAGTGTGGGCCCACTTGATCCCAACAGCGTTCTTATTTTCCTATAAAATTATTCGCTTACTTACTCATCACAAGTGGGGCCACACTTATGATTGTGAGATAGAGAGAACTGAAATGTGGGCCTAGGCTTTTTTTTGTCATATTGGATGGTCGACAAGTTTTACATGAAAATAAGAATGTCTAATGGCATTACTGAGCAAACGTCTAACGAAACGATGGCATCTTTTATACAACTAATGGCATTTTTGAGTAAGCATCTTAGGAATCGATGGTATTTTTGAGCGGCTGTAATTTCTAATGGAAAAACTGAGTAGTGGGATACAACTGGTGGCATAAATGATAAAAACCCTACAAAACAAATAATTAAGACAACTCAAGTAAAACATTGATGATATCCAATTTATTTCTAAAGTATCCATTGCTTACAGATAATCAATGTTTAAAATCATTCCCATAGCCACTTATGGAACATTTAAACCAAAGATCGATCAAGTGCAACCAAACATGTACTCAACATTTTAATACCTTATTTGCCTTGTACTGACCAGAGAAAACCTAGGATATTACAAAATAAATAAATAAAGGGGATAGATGACTAACCTCTTCTTCATTCTTGTCAGTGACGACCACATGTGGGGGCAGAGGAGGCAACACCTGCGGCAGACGAACACCCGACTAAGGCTGAGGAGCCACCACCTGCTCTGGCAGAGAAGCCAGAGGAGCTACCTGTTCGGGATTATTAGCAAAATAATTTATATAGGTCAAACACTGACATATACATGCCTCAATAAATGTAATCTAGCTACACAGCTATGGATCCAAGATTTCATACTTGGGTGTTCAAAATTTTATATTGCAAACTAAAACCACAACAATATTTTTCAAATGGAGGGAGTAATATCTAAAATTTTCATGTGAAAAGATTATTTGTCCATAGTAATGACAGTACTGACATAAATGATAGAAAATGAAGATTATTTACTTCATGACCATACTATATGACATTTTCATAAACAAGGCTGGTGTTGTTATCCTTAAGTTGCAGAAAATATTTTCACAATCACCTACGTAGGCAATTCAATTCCAAGGTCCAGCTACGTATTTGTATTAGCACAGTCACCAAACCTAGGTGGATTTAATAGCAGAATAATTTATCTAGATCAAAATATTGCCTATACAGGGCTCAACACATGTAACCTAGCTAGTTACCTAACACATCTACATAATATTGATATGGAGTCCATCGATCAAAGATAAAAAGAAACCCTGGCCTTCCCCAAAAAAAGAGAAAAGGACTGACCAGAGCACATCTAGGATTTTACAAAAAAAATAAAGGAGATAGATGACTAACGTCTTCTTTGTTGACGTCGTCGACGACCACAGGCTTGGGCACAGGAGGTGTCAATCGCGACAGAGGAGACACCTTCTCCGTCTGAGGAGCCAGAGCAGCAACCTGGTCCCACATAAATAGCAGAATCTTTATATAGATCGAAAAATGTCATATACATGCCTAAACTAATGCAACCTAGCAACACAACTTCAGATCCAGGATTTCAATGTTGGGTGTTCAAAAATTTATATTGCAAACTAAAACCACAACAATATTTTTCAAACGGCTGAGATCAAGTTGGCTTTTGACTCTAGAAGGCATTCTTCTGCCTCTGCTTCTATTACTCAAGAAATTAAAGAGTTAGGAGTAATATCTAAAATGTTCATATGAAAATATTATTTTTCCATCATACTGACAGTACATACATGAATGACAGAAAATGAAGATTATTTAGTATGACATTTTCGTAAACAAGGCATGGTGTTGTTATCCTTTACTTGCAAAAAATATTATGCTAAAAATAAGCAACCAAATAATATATTTCAACTAGGGATGATAACAAGTCTAAAATATTACAGCCTATGGTAATTGGACTCCAGGAATCAAGCAATTGGTGTTGAGCAAATTGAACGGCAAAAATGTGTCTGCTGGATTAAACATGAGAGGCTAGTTTTTATACAAATTGACATGAAGTTTAGTGCACAAACTACACCACTTTTAGTCCATTTAGCAATAAAAGAACCATATGTAAGAAATTTCAGGCAAAAAAAATTGGGTGGTTGGTAGATCTATCTTAAAATTTGGCATCAACACATTTTGGATGCATGAGAGCCATGGGATTCGAGTGGTTGGTAGATCTTAAAAACAAGATAACCTATACAATGAGGAGCCAACCCCCACACCCATGCACCCATGTGGATCCACTGTGAAACCTAACGGATCTAACGAATATAGGTACGGATTTTATAGATGGAAGAAAAGCAAAAACCCTAGCCATGCCCAAAAATAGATAAAGGACTGTACAAGGAAACCTAGGATATTTCCAAAAATAGGACTGACCTCGTCTTCATCACCGTCTCCGTCGATGTTGACCACGGGCTACAGCAGAGGAGGCAGATGGCGTGGCAGAGGAGTCAACTACTCCGGCAGAGGATCCACCAGCTCCGACGTAGGTGCCACCTGCACCGGAGCCTGGACATGTTCGACAACGTCAAGGCCGCCCTGCTGCCGGCTGGACCCCTCGCCGGTGGGGAGGTGTTTCTCCATGTGTAGCTTCGCATGGGGCTTGGATGCTTCGTGCGCCATGGCGTCGGCCCTCCCTCCCATGATGCGCTTGGGCATCTCAATGGTGGAGGTGCATCGGTGGGAAGGGAGCAGCGACAGGAAGGGAGTAGCGGCGGGAAGGGAGCAGCGGCGGGAAGGGCAGGCGAGTGGTAAGGCATGGGAGAAGAAAAGCCTCCTATTTGTGGATTTGTGGATGGAGAAGAGGACGGGAAGAGGGGGGCGGCGATGAGATTAATGCTATGGGGAAGCGGAGTCATCGATTTAGTCCTTGGCAGTCAAACGCATTTGTTGCCACGTTCACACCTCCCCGTGCGTTGTTCACACCACCACGTCTGCCACGTCAAAACACAACTTCTCACTAAAAAGAATAGCCCGATCGCGCACATCCATGATTTAGGAGTAATGCAACTTCCCTTCAAAAAATTGTGTAATGCAACAACTCCCTCATTACACAGAACAAAGTCATACAGTGGGACAACTTCATTTGTAAGCTTGTTTCATCTGCATGTGTCATGTTTACATTTGTCCTAAAATATGTTGTAAAACATTACAAACAATGGAATGGTAAATGGATGTGACAAAACTTCATCAGCAACCGCGCAGATTCATCTGTCATATATCCGATGTCCGGTACTGAGGAGGGGAATGTTAATCCACGCGATGCCATGTGTTTCGTCTGGATCCATATCATGCACCCCTAGCCAACCGGGCCAAAACATGCGCCGCTAGCCTTCTTGATCCAAACAACAAACTAGTGTCCACCATGTGCAGAGATGCTCATGTGGACATGTTTGATAGCACTAGTGAATGACGTCGGATCTCGGTGTGCAATATGTGTAGCCGCGTGTCTCTTTGGCATGCCTGGCATACCTACGGGAGGGACTCGTCGAAGGTCCAATGAACTGCGGTGGGGTCAATGTTGGATGTATGGTGTGGGTCAACCTTGCTAATTAATGGTGCATGGTTTGAGTTTAGGTGGCTAGGTGTGCATGGCTGGGGGCTAGATGGCTAATGAGTGCGAATGCATCATCTGTATATTGTCAAGGTTGAACGGTGGTTGTCTACATGGCCATGCATGCATGTATGGTGTGGGTCCAGTTTGTGTGCGGTGCACGGGACGTCCCTTGGTGGGTAGGCCCCACAACTTGCAGCACAGAGTTCTGAAGCAGATGAAGGGGCGGGCCCCGGTCTTCATCCACAAGTAGGACTTGTTCCCTCTCGATGGCTAGCTCCAGGATGCGTTTTGGTCTCGTTTATGTGAAGGCTTATGCGTGCCGCTCTCGATGTTCGACCACACCCACACCGTGAAAGGTCCCAAGAAATTTTGATTCCTCATGAATTTGCAAGGATTATAGTAGCGACAGATGACACCCGACATTTTTTGCCCTTAACAACAGCTCTGAGGCGGCATTTCCCATTGTTCGCACATGGCACATATATGGACCAGAGCTTAGCATGGAACTGTCACCCCCAATCCCTGCTGTGATTTCCTGTAGCTGCAGTATAGATCCTGAATTTCCGAGGATACTACCCTAGAAATGCGAAAAATGTCTCAAATATGGCATGCGCGGGCTCCGAGAAAGGCCGGGACCTTGCGTGCACTTTTGGATTGTTCTTCGTTGACCCGAGAGAAAGCATCGACAAAAATGGAGGAACGGACCCGCATTCATTGTGCAAACCGGACACGTTACCTCAAGGTAGCTACATCCAAACCATGCACCCATGCCGTCTAGACCCACGTGGTGCACCACTTAGGCACTAGACCCACACCACTTACGCCGGCCCCCAAGACAACCATTCCTCGTGTAGACTCATATGTCGCACCCCGCAAAATAGCTTAGCACAAGACTTTCACCCCGATTTCCACAACATGAACCACTACACGTAAGTGTCCACAAAATGGACTATCGCATTATCAACATTTTTTTGCCAAAACAAGTAAGTTGTTTTTAAATTGCTTGAAAATAGCAAGGTTTCTCTTAAATTATAATTTCATTAATTACACATTGAACGTACATTTTTGTCCCTCAAAAGGGGTGCATTCCTTTTTGTAAACCCACAAAATTACTTCCTTTCCCTCGAAAAAACGAATCATTCTTCACCCTCTCACAATCACGTTCACAGTGGACTTGCCCTATAATCTAGGACTGGTCAATCCAATATCCCCACGGGGGACAACTTCCACGCACTATCTATCTTGGTTGGTTGCAACCATCTCACCATCATGGTTTATTATGGGAAAATCACATTCTTTTGTTTTTCCTTCCAAAGATATTTGGCGAAAAAACATGGAACAAAAATTGTAGAAGGCATGGTGGGATACGTGCACATGCTGTCTTTTTGTACTACAAGTGCACTTGATGGAAAATTGCATGTGCACGTGTCATGTTTCATTTTTTTATTGAAAATTATGTTGTACACCTTACATAGACGCTTGAATTATTGTTTTTGTATGTTAATAATTCCTAAATATTTAAATTCAGCATGCACATAACACATGGCATCCAAGCTTCATCAGCAACCGCCTGGATTCGTTTGGTATATGCCCACTGTCTGGTATTGAGCAGGGGAATGTGGATCCATGCGATGCTATGCGTTTCATCTGGACCCATGTCATGCACCCCCAGCCAATCGGGCCGACATCGTGTGCCGCTAGGCTTCTCGATCCTAACCATGCGCTAGTGTCCACCATGGGTAGAGATGCTCAGTTGCACAGGTTTGCTGGCACTAGTAAATAACGTCGTATCTCGGTGTGCAATATGCGTAGTCGCGTGTTTCTTTGACATACCTGGCATGCCGAGGGAAGGGACTCGTGTAGGAGGTCCAATGAACCGAGGTGGGGTTAATAATGGATGGATGGTGTGGGCGAACCTGGGAAATGGTGCATGGTTTGAGTGAAGGTGGCTAGGTGTGCATGGCTGGGGGATAGAAGGAGTGCGCATGCATCTTGTGTACATTGTCAAGGTTGACCGGTGAGTGTCTACCTGGCCAGGCGTGCATGCATGGTGTGGGTCCAATTGGCTTGCGACGCACGGGACGGGCCTTGCTTGCTAGGGTCCAAATCTTGCAGCACAGAGTTCTAAAGCAGATGAAGGGGCAGGCTTCGAACACCGTTCGTAGGCCAGACTCATTTCCTCTCAATGGACAATGGCTCCGAGGCGGCCCTTCTCTTTGGTGGCACATGGCCCATATATATGGACCAAAGAGCTTAGCATGTGATTGTTACCCCATTCCCTGCTATGATTTCATGTGGTTGCGGTATAGATCGTGAATTCCCGATGATACTACCATAGAAATGCGGCAACTGTCCCGAATATGGCACGCGGGACCCAAGAAAGGCCGGGACCTAACATGCGTGTTTGGATTGTTCTCCGTTGACCCGAGAAAAAGCACCGATGAAAACGGAGGAACGCACTACAGAAAAAAGACACATCCATGACATTTTGGGCCAAACGAATTTTTTTTCCTGTCATACATATGACACTTCTATGACGATAATTGTGACAAAACCCGGTATCATCATAGATATGGTGGGCTCCTACTTCTATGACAAAAAATCATGATAGAAAATGGGCTTTTCGTCCTAGGCGGGCCAGAGACACAGCTGTATGACATTCTTTGGGCCGTCCATGACGGAAAAAACCATGGTAGAAGCGAGGGCGAGGAAAATTTCGGGGAGTTCCGGGTTTCGGTGGGAGGTCGGGGGCTGAGCGATGCGCGTTTCTCTCGTACACGTACGCGCGTGTGTGCGAGGCGTTGGCTCTAACTGAACCCAAGCGAGGCGTTGGGCTCTAACTGAACCCGAGCGATTGCACTGCAGGCTACGCGTTACTGAACCCGAGCGATCGATCGATGGCTGTTAACTGACCCGATCGAGCGATTCCTTCGCTACTGCT
>NC_057804.1:65362630-65455141 GCF_018294505.1 Triticum aestivum | reverse complement strand
AGTAAATGGTGGAGGGGTGGATGAACAGTAGCCCGTGGAGGGGTGGTTGAACAGGAGCCCGTGGAGAGGGGTGGTTGAACAGTAGCCGGTGGAGTAGCGCGCGGTGGAGGCTGGATGAACAGGAGCCCGTGGATGAACAGTCACAGGTGGAGGCTGGAGGAGGTCGACGGTAGCCCGTGGAGGCTGGAGGAGGTCGATGGTGGAGATGAACAGTATCACGTGGAGTCCCGTTTTGCGGTATGCCACACCCCTCCCGATGAACAGGACCCCCGTTTCGACCGTAGCGCTCCAACACAAGTCCGTTTCGTCCGTTTTGCGGTATGCCACACACCTCCCGATCAACAGGACCCCCGTTTCGACCGTATCAGGTTTGTTTCCTCCGTTTTGCAGTACGCCACACCCCTCCCGATCAACAGGACCCCCGTTTTGACCGTAGGAGGTCCGTTTCCTCCTTTTTGCGGTACACCAGACCCCTCCCGATGAACAGGATCCCGCTTCGAACATGGCCGGTCGAACACAAGGCCGTTTCCTCCGTTCTGCGGTACGCCAGGCCTCGTTTCCATCGCCTGTTCCGTCCAAGCCCTCCCGATGAACACGACCACACATTTCGTTCCGACCTAGCCGGTTGGCTCCCACACGTTCCGTGTCCTCCCGATGAACACGATGCATTCCATTGCCTCGCCATGAACACGATGCATTCCGTTGCCTCCCCATGAACACGAAGACGACGCTGTTTCTCCGTTCCAACCGAGCCATGTACACGAGCCCTGGTCGTACGTATGCGTGAGTTGGCGTTCGAGACCCCGCCCGTATGTACACATATGTGGCCGTATTTTCTTTCTTGCACATTGGCCGCTGTACGTACGTGTACGTGCTATGTGTGCGCCTCTACTACGACACGTACGCGCCTCTACATCCACCAGTATATATGTACATACACGTTCACAACCAGAATGACAACACTACGTACGCTTTGACCAGGTGGGTCCCGACTGTCAGGCACTTCCTTGTGTGCTAAGATGTAGCTGGTGGGTCCTAGCAGTTAGGGGGGCGAATCTTTTTTTTCGGACGAACTTCCTTGCATGCAAAGATGAGTTGGTGGGTCCCAGCAGTCATGGGGAAACGTTTTTTTTCATGAAATACGGTGGCCCGTCCGGTGGGCCCCGCAGTTAGGTGGAGGAATAATTATTTTGCCCGTAATACGGAGGCACTTCCTTGCTGCGGCCATGGACCCAGCTGTCAGCCTCTCCACATACAGTCCACGTCTGATGGAAGCCGTTCCTTGACCATGTTGACCACGCCGCGCTGAGAGAACCAGGGCGGTGGACGACGGCGAGGCCTAGGAAGGGGACGACGTGGAGCCGGAGAAGACGCGGCAGTGGATGCCCATGCGTAGAGGAGTACGAGGGTTCACTGGTTCGCTGCGGTGTGAGGCTGCCGTCGCCGCAGAATAACAGGGGGTGTGGGTGAGTAGAGGGATGGCCTGGCCAGCGGTGGGAGTAGTAGGCGGCGGTGAGGCCTCCACCGCATCGCAGCCGGCCACGGGAGGCAGGGGCACGAGGCACGACCGGCGCTGATTTGGGTGGCTGGAGCAAGAAGACCAGAGGTTGAAGAAGCACTACGGCCGTTGGATGGACATCGTACGGTCACTAGAGCTAGAATCGTGCATATTGACTAAGTTGACAAAGCCCTCTGTCCCCGTCAACTTAGTAGGCCCACAAGTCAGCCTGCCACTATACTGGGTCCCATCTAACAGGGGGAGTATTCATTGTGTGTAATAAGGAGGCACTTCCTTGCTTGCGAAGATATAGCTGGTGGGTCCGAGCTGTCAGCGATGGTAACGTTTTTTTCCATGAAATACAGAGGCCCTTTCAGTGGGTCCCTGATGTCAGGTGGAGGAATCATTATTTTGCGTGTAATAAGGAGGCATTTCCTTGCGTGCGTCCGTGGACCCAGCTGTCGGCCTCTCCACGTAAAGTCCACTCCAGATGCATGTCGGTCGTTGACCACGTTGACCAGGCCGCGCCGAGAGCACCAGGGCGGTGGACGACGGTGAGGCCTAGGAAGGGAACGACACGGAGGCAGGGAAGACTCGGTAGTTGTTTCCCACGCGGAGGGGAGTACGACTGCACGAGGGTTTACTGGTTCAACTGCCGTCTCCGGAGAATAACAACAGGTGTGGGTGAGTAGAGGGATGGCTAGGCCAGCGATGGGAGTACGGTGGGGCGGTGAGGCCTGCGTGGCAGCAGAGCCGACCGCGGGGATGAGGGAGCAGGCAGTCCCACCGGCGCTTGTTTGAGCGGCTAGAGCAGGAAGAGCAGAGATTGAAGAAGCACGACGGCCGTTGGATGGCCATCCAACAGTCACTGCTTGTGCATCAACCTTTTTTAGGAAAGCCTCAAATCTGTGGAAAACATCATACCGCCCATCTGCCATTATTTCTAATAATTTACAGCCCATTTGCTAATGCTTAAGGTTTTTTTGGAGTCCATATTCTTTTTGTTAGCATTACAGCCCATATTGTGGCCATGGTTAAAAAATTATACGAAATTTTGCAAATTTCGTTGCGGTCCGAACTGTTTTTAATCCCGAAATATCGACTCACATTCAAACTGATTTTCAAAATAAATGTATATCAATATAAAATCCAACAAATTCTCAACGCATAAAAATTAATGTAATTTAAAATCTGGAAATAAAAAAAAGATATTTGAAACTAATTGCTGGTTTGATGTGTTTTAAAAATGTACAACCCAGTTCTCATTACTGATGGGCCATTTTCTCGGCCAGCCAAATGAAAGCTCTCCTCGTCTTGAAAGATTTGCAGCCCAACAGGCCTGACAAAGCGACTTACTTGGCAAATCATAAAAAAACTGGGCTATGGCCGTGGACCCAGCTGTCAGCCTCTCCACGTACAGTACTCTTCCGATGGAATGTTGTTGACCACATTAACCACGCCGCACCAAGAGCACCAAGGCGGTGGACGACGGTGAGGCCTAGGAAGGGGATGACGCGGAGCCGGGGAAGACGCAGCAGTGGATGCCCACGCGGAGAGGAGTATGAGGGTTCACTGGTTCAGCTGCGGTGTGAGGCTGCCGTCGCTGCAGGGCCTGGCTAGTGGTGGGAGTAGTAGGGGGCGATGAGGCCTCAACGGCAGCACAACCGGCCACTGGAGGCAGGAGTAGGCGGTCTCCCCGGCGCTGGTTTGGGCGGCTGGTGCAAGAAGAGCAGCGATTGAAGAAGCAGCAGGACTGTTCGATTCAAATCCAACGGTTACTGCTGCTAGAATCATTTGTTGACTAAGTTGACAAGCCCTGCATACACGTCAACTTAGTAGGCCCACAGGTCAGCCTCCCAACCGGTGCGCCCCAGATTTCAGTGGGAGGAATCATTTTTTTTCGCGTAATAAGGAGGCAGTTGATTGCGTGCGGCCAGGCCAGCGGAGGGAGTAGGGTGGGCCGGGGAAGCCTGTGCGGCATCACAGCGGACCACTAGAGGAGGGAGCAGGCAGTCCCGCCGGTGCTAGTTTAGGCGGCTGGAGCAGGAAGATCAGAGATTGAAGAAGCACGTCGGCCGTTGGATGGACATCCAACAGTCACTGCTGCTAGAATCGTGTGTTCACTGACAAAGCCTTGCGTAAACAAGTAAGCCTCGAAATCTGTGGCGTGTACA
Organism: Triticum aestivum; assembly: GCF_018294505.1. Taxonomy (NCBI): domain Eukaryota; kingdom Viridiplantae; phylum Streptophyta; class Magnoliopsida; order Poales; family Poaceae; genus Triticum; species Triticum aestivum. The sequence goes on along the minus strand of NC_057804.1, from coordinate 65,451,469 downwards.
ACCCATTTTCTATTATTTTTTATAATTTTTACTCATTTTCTAATTCATATGGAATTTATTGCAGCCCGTTTTCCATTTTTAGAATTGCTGGCCATTTTCTGGTCAGTACCAGGGTAAAAAAATTAACTAAATATGTGGGAAATTTTGAGAATTCGCAAATTTTTGCTAGGGAACGAAATATTCTTAATCCAAAAATTAATAGCCATACTAAAACAAATTTAAAAATAAATTAGTACTATGTCATGTTAAATCCAATGAAATACGTATAAGATATTAGTGAAGAACAAAAACAAAAAAAGAAACTAATATCCCATTTGCTACAATTATTTTGGAATTTTCAACCCCTTTTGATATTACTTTTAACAGACATTGACCATACTCTTTGGCCAGGACGGAATGCATCCCTCCTCATCTTGAAAGATTTGCAGCCCAGTAATTCGGAGAAAACAAATAGGCCTAGCTTGGGTATACTTCAAAATGAAATACTGGGCTACCTATTTTCCCAAAGAACTGGTGCATGAGCATTTAGCTTTATTTATTTATTTACTTATTTATGTTTAGGGGACCATGAGCATCTACCTGGGCCGGATTCATGTGAGAGCCTCCCTTCTAGTTGATTATGGGCTTCTCTATTGGGACTTCATTAGTGGGCTGCATGTTATCAACAAGTGGAAAATGAGTTCCGTATGAAAAATAGTATGAGCTACGTACGGTACGGGGCACTAAAGGATCGAACCGTGCAACGACTTCCAAAACATTGTGTTTGTAGTTCTAACAACACATTTATTCAACCAACAGACGAAATATACTACTGATTGTACATTGAAAACAACAGCAACAACAACCAGGGCCGGGTGTGCAACAGAAGCAGTAAGCAGGCCAGAAGAGTGAAGACGCAACTCTCTCTTCCAAACCAAACATCAGCCATCATTACAAAAGGGCTACCAAAAAATAACAAATATATGCATCAAACTAAATAAAGATCCTACTACACAAGTGTACGCATCTAATTAACTGGCTCAGTTAGACGTTAGTATGTGTTAAGCTGTGGAGATTGGCTGACGGCTTGAACCAGATGGGTGCCTGACGGGGGAAACTCCAGCCAGCAGGTCGAAGTCTGATACTTGCGACCCTCTCTCCTAGTTTGGGCTGCAGAGCGTGGCGGCACATATCAGGGTATGGTGCATGCAGAGACTCATGGTACGCTGTGTACACACAGTTTTGCCTGATGAATGAAACTGCGCTGCCATCATGATCCTTGCCGTCGGTTATCTCCTGGTTAATCGGATAATTCAGTCCGACAAACAGAGAGCATGTACCAAGGCTACTTACCAGCCTCTAGTCAAAAATTCCTGAAGGCCCAGAGAAGCTGGGATCCTGCTCAAAGACCTTGCAGTGACTGTGATTGTATTCCACGAAACAACACGTCTGGTACGTGCGAACGATCATCAATCTTTCACCATCGTCAGATCGAGCCAGGAACAACCTGCAATTGCCATGCAGTTTTTCTTTGAAAGGTTCTGGGATTAGGAAGGGTAGGGACACCAGGCGGCCTACAACATCATATCAAGTTCGAGTCAAATAAAAAAGGGCTCTTGATTTAGTCAATATTAAGAACAACATGTTATGAGCATGATTTTTTTTCAGTAAATGTTGACAGTAATATAAGCATGCCATCATGATATCATAGGAAAGTAACATAATGCTGTAACAGCCGTTTATAGCAATGACTGGAGTAGGCCAGCAATACGTCCAACCATAGAAGGAGTCGACAATGTAAATGAAGCCGTTGTGTTCAATGGCATCAGAGAACCATGGAGGATGTATGATCCTGCGATGGACGTGCAGATTTATCCACTTACCGCAGTGACCTGTTAGATAGGCAAGACCGCGGCTGAAGAACGCAATTAGTCTGAAGTATTTATAATTCACAGATCTTGTGGGCACTTGGCAGATTACAACCTTGAGCAAATCAAACTTGGTATCATGTTGGCTACTGTAAGATTCCAAGTATTCTGGGCCGCGGTGCCAAAGTAGTGTAGTGCTAATCGAAGGAAGGGGGATCAATCGCCGGGTGTAGACCTCCACGAGCATCCAGCTGCCGTGACTGTCGACGAGCACCATCCAAGACGTGTTCATGCCGACCCAGTACATACCGTTAATGTAGTTGAGGCTGACGGGGATCGGATCGCAGTGAAGGGGGCTGATGCTCGCCATCATACGATCGTTATGCTGTGTGACATGCCATTTCTGAAGATCAGGCGGCATCAGCAAGCAAGGAGCTGGCTTAAAAAGCTCCGGCCTAAGGGCTTTGAGTAAACGGTATAGCCCCAACGAGCACGCGGCGAGCGGCATGGTACTGAGATTGTCCACACGCGAAACAATGAGCTTGATTACCTCTATGGGGAGCGAATTCCAACCACTCTTTCGGCGGACGCTGCTCGGTTATGCCATTGTTAGTGCTTGGGTTTCAGATGAGGGGGGGGGGAGGCGCCTTAGCGGGGATGGAAGATTGGACGAGATTATGTGCGGACAAAGATGGAGAAGCGAATATGTGCTGCGGGAAGTGGACAGGTGATGATGACTACAACACGCCACTTGACTTACAAGACACATACCAGCAGCGTAGGGTCATGTCGATGCCAGACAACTTGCTTGAGTGATCACAGTACTGGTACTCCCTACAGTACCTACTACAGTACTATGCCCTAACTTGCTTGAGTAGAGTAGTAGAGTAGGACTCTGCTCTACTACTAGCACCGGAGGAGTAGTATATTCTAATCTAAAATAGTTACACACTTCAATGCTCGAGCGTGGAACGACTACAAACCATGCTCAAAGACCGTGTCTACGTGGTGTTTGGACTTATATGCAAAAAAATAGCAAGATGCCCGTGCATTGGGCACACCATCATCACCAACTCGGTTTTTCTCTACTCCTACTCCTATAAAAGACTCAGGGGCTATTTGGATTGTGACTATCTTTGCCATATATTGCCACATGATTTTTGCCACAATTGCCACACTTGCCTTAGTTGAGTTGCTCAAATTGTTAGCCACACTTTGGCTTGCCTAAGGGAATCTTGCCACATTTTTTGTGTCTATGACATGTGGGGCTCACTGCTCATAAAAAAATCTTTGCCTTAGGTGTGGCTAGAACCAAACACCTATCTAACTTGGTCAAACTTGCCTAAGATTAGGTGTGGCAAAGTGTGGCAAGGTGTGGCTAGGAACCAAACAACCCCTCAGTTGGTGATGATGGAGGCGAGGAGGCGTGTTCAGCCGGGCGTGCAGCGGACGACGCAGCACTATTCGATTTGTTATAAAAAACAAAGAAGAGTAGTAGAGATAGAGACATAGGGAGGAGCACGAGGTTGTGGGAGATAAGGATGAACGAGGCAAGGCCTTATCTATAAATGTGGAGAGAGGTGCGGGTATCTTTTGTAAAATTGTCATAGTTGGCTTTCTATCCGTCAGATATAGATTGGACGGTCTATATTACAAGATGGCAGGCATACCATCATCCCCAACTTGGTTTTCTATAAGAGTATAAATATAGATATAGATATAGATAGATAGAGACTAGGGAGTACTAGTAAGGACACCATCTACTGCTTCGTGCACTACTCCTGCGCTCCATTCGGCCGTCGCAACGTCCCCTACAGCCACTCCCTCTTGTGCTACATTCGGCAGGCGCTGTTGAAATTTGGGGAGTGCACTCTCGCGACTGCTGGCAGCCACGACTTCACCGGTGATAACTTCTTCCCCGACCTCGGCAACCTCTACCTCAACGACATGGGCAACAACCTCAACGCCAACGGTGCTGCTCCCGTTGCACCGTATGCGTTTCTGTGCTTCCTGTTCGAAATCGTGGTAGAATTCATATTTCTACTCTTTATCCTACTACTATGCTAGTCCACATGATTAGTTTCATCTCTGTTATAGCCGTTGTCGGTGTCAAAACCGGCGGATCTCGGGTAGGGGGTCCCGAACTGTGCGTCTAGGCGGATGGTAACAGCAGACAAGGGACACGATGTTTTACCCAGGTTCGGGCCCTCTTGATGGAGGTAAAACCCTACATCCTGCTTGATTGATATTGATGATGTGGGTATTACAAGAGTAGATCTACCATGAGATCAAGGAGGCTAAACCCTAGAAGCTAGCCTATGGTGTGATTGTTCTTCGTCCTATGGACTAAAGCCATCCGGTTTATATAGACACCAGAGAGGGCTAGGGTTACACAGAGTTGGTTACAATGGTAGGAGATCTACATATCCGTATTGCCAAGCTTGCCTTCCACGCCAAGGAAAGTCCCATCCGGACACGAGACGAAGTCTTCAATCTTGTATCTTCATAGTCTTGGAGTCCGGCCGATGATGATAGTTTGGCTATCCGGACACCCCCTAGTCCAGGACTCCCTCAGTAGCCCCTGAAACAGGCTTCAATGACGACAAGTCTGGCGCGCATATTGTCTTCAGCATTGCAAGGCGGGTTCCTCCTCCGAATAATTTATAGAAGATTGTGAACACCAGGATAGTGTCCGGCTCTGCAAAATAAATTCCACATACCACCGTAGAGAGAATAATATTTACACAAGTTCAATCTGCTAACGTATTTTGTGGCGTGACATCACACCACCACCAAGCTTTTACTCAAATTGTTTTTATTGTACCACCTCAGCGCGTTTAGCGAAGTGGTTTCCTTGACACGTTTTGTCGAAGCAGAGATCGTGTTCCCCTTATTCCGGGATTCCCATCAATACGGACGTGGGTAACCCAACCGCGCCATTGATTGCGGCGCTTGGGAGATAAGTGAGTTTTATCAGGCCGGTGGGGATGCATGGTTTCGTCCGCCCATATAAGGGGATAAAGATCCACCCTTTTACCTACGCCTTCTTCCTCCTTTTCTTATCCATCTCCGCGAACTCGAGCTCCAGCGCCCAAGTCCGCACACCTCACCTCAACCTTCTCCAACTATGTCCGGAGCGGGAGGCAAGTGGATGGCCTCCTCCATTACGGAGGGGCACATCCAGAAGCTGCGCAGTGCCAGATATCTATCCAGCGACATCGCGCACCGGCTCCCCGACAAGGGGGAGCTCATCCCCACCCCCAGGTACCACGAGAGGGTAGTATTCCTTTCCCATTTCCTCCGCGGACTGGGCTTCCCACTCCATCCCTTTGTCCGGGGGCTCATGTTCTACTACGGCCTGGATTTCCATGATCTGGCCCCGAATTTCATCCTCAACATCTCGGCGTTTATCGTCGTGTGTGAGGCCTTCCTCTACATCCAGCCCCACTTCGGCTTGTGGCTCAATACCTTCAGTGTCAAGCTGAAGGTTGTGAAGGGCAGCCAAGCGGAGTGCACAGGCGCCATGGTGGGCAAGATGCCCAACGTTACTTGGCTCGAGGGCACCTTCGTGGAAACCATTAAGGGGTGGCAATCGGGGTGGTTCTACATCACCGAGCCACGTGACCCTGAATGGGCAGCGGCCCCCGAATTCAGATCTGGCATCCCCATACGGCTCACCTCCTGGAAAGAGAGTGGCCGGACATGGGGTGATTCAGAGGAGCTGATCGGACTTCAAGCCTGCATCCAAAAGCTAGTGAACAAGAAGCTCAAGCTTGTCAACGTAGTCCAGGTCATGCTCATCCGCCGGATTCTCCCGTGCCAACAACGAGACTTTAATATGTGGGAGTTCGATCCGTCGCAACACCAGACTTTGAGCGGGCTCTTCGACACTACGTACGAAGAGGCCTGGAGGGTGCTGTTTGAGGGTGCCGAGGCTCCCGCATCCGCTACCGAAGATCACGGATTCAGCTCGCAGCGTCCGGCTATCGAGGTAAGCGATTTTGCCCTATACGGGACACTTGTTTTCCATAGTTTGACTCTATGCGGGATCTAAACTCCCTCTCCTTTGACAGGACTGGCTGAAGAAGGCCGAGCAGACTAACTGTCCGGCCCCTTTGCCAGAAGACCCAGCGGACGCCCGCTTAACGGGGCTGCTGGTTCCGGCACCCCACGTGGTGCCGGAGAAGAAGGCCAAGAAAAAGGCCACAGGCACTCGAAAGAGTTCCCGTTTTTAGGTGTCATCGAGCGATGACTCCGAGGCGGACTCCTCCCACGAAGGCGAGGAGGAGAAGAAAGAGGCCTCTCCCCCAGTGGAGGGAGGGAAGAAAAGGAAGTCCTCCCTAACGAGGGAGGCCGAAGGGTCCAAGAAGGGAAGGACTCTTCCCCCGGACTGCTCTGCCAACGCCGGCGACAACGACGAGGATTGGCCTCCAAGGGCCAAGCCCCAGGCGAGATCTTAAGTATCCGGACTCCCGAATAACTTCATGATTTTTCTTTTCGCCACATGGTGTCTTTCTAATGCCGCATACAACCCTGCAGTCCGCCCAAGGATGATCTTCCCGCTTCGTCGAGCGGGTCCTTGGGTGGGTCGGATATGGATTCCCTTCCGAGCGCCTCCACCCCCCGTGATGCGGACGATGCCGAGGTGGGATCCTGGGAAGGGACCCACCAGGAGGAGGAGGCCCCGGAGGTGCCGTAGGGCAGCTTCCCGAACTTTGCACCGGACTCCGCACCGAAACCTGTAGTGGCTCCGGAGTCCGGCGGGCGACCCCTTCGTAAGAAGGGCAAGACCGTGACGCCGACAGCCTCCGTCCAACCAGAGGCGCCGGATAGCTTGCTGGAGGCGCTCAACGGCGCTTCCATCGATGAGGAACACCGCACCGTCATGAGTGCGGTGATTCAGAAGGTTCAGCTCGCCAAGAGCGGGCTGACCGAAGCCTGCAGCAACCTTTTCACAGGCTTTGAGGTAAGAATTTGATATATGTAAAATAGTACCGCATAGACAGTAGCCCTTGATGCTCGGTTCGGTGTCCGGAAAGAAAAGCCGGACTGAGGATCTAAAAAGATATACGCAGGAGTCATAAAAAATATGTCAATATGGGATTGCAGGCTGTGCTGCTGACCTCTGCCGCACTAACTGCGGAGGTCAATACTTTGAAGCAAAGCCTCGAGCGGTCCAAGAACGAGCTCGGCCGTTCCAAGAAGCAGCTCGAGGACAAGGAAGGTGAGTAACACCTTATTAAAATTGTACCTTACAGAAAAGGATTTGGTTGCAAGAAGAATGACAAGGATAACATGGGTATTGCAGGGGCCACGAATGAGGTGGCGACCGTGAAGGAGGCGGTGTCCGCGGCCGAACGTAATGCGGCCGTGGAGCGCACCGAGCGAGAGAAGCAGGAGGCGCGGGTGGCGGAGGTACAGCAAGAGCTCCAGGCTCTCGTGGTAAAACATGAGAGTTTGGAGCGCGACTCGAAGACTCGAGAGTCTGAGCTTGCATCGGCTCTTGAGAGTGCCAAAGCCACTAAGGCCGAAGCCTACAAGGCCCTCCAGGAAATCGAGGCGTTGAAGAAAATAGCGGCGGGTAAGGAATTTTTATGCAAAGTAAGCATGTGAGTGTGAATTACCTATCACTTACCCGAATTCGGAGCTCTCCAGGAGTGTTCGCAGATCTGCCCCGCAGCGTGTCCGATGCTGCCGCTTTCTATAGGGCCGAGGAGGGGAGCTCGACGGAGAAGGTCTTCTGGTCTCAGTATGCTGAGGCCGGACATCCGGTGCCCCTTAGCGACCAGCTGAAGCAGCTGGTCGAGCTCCACAAGGTGGCTAAACAGGCCATGAAGGGCCTCATAGTTCGGCTGTGGCCCAAGGAGGCCATGCCTGGGAGCTACTTCGGCTGGTGTGGCAGCTGGTGGATGCGTGTCCATGGGTTGAAGTCATCAAGCACTCCGCCTGTATTGAAGGTCTCGTCGGGCCCTTGCACGCGCAAAGGTGCAATGGGGCAAGATGGATGCTGAGAAGCTTGTGACGGACGCGCCACCGCCGGGCAAGGAGTATCGCACGCCCGAGATGTATTATAAGAGTGTCCTGAAGGGTGCCCGCATTATTGCGGGTGAGTGCTCCAAAGATGTAATATTGGAGTAGACTCGCATTCTGTTATCCTGTGCGCTGACAACTTTGTTCATATGCGCTAAGCAACGCTTGTTAATTTAAAATATTGCCTTCTGTGCGGCCGTTTATCAGATCTGAGAGGTGGCAAGTCGTCGGCTTCAGCCCCCATGCCACGAGTGCTGGGGTGTTCGGGATAAATTTGAGCACTCTTGTTCCCATTTTTGGGTCCATCTAGGGAGGCGCTCAACACAACGAACAAGGCAACCGGACTTATAATGCTTGAACACACTCACTTAGCCATAGAATTCTATAATTTTAAATTTCGGCGAAGCCCCTACTGTTCAGAAGGCCGAATTTGGGGCGCTATCCACGCTTGGGCCGGACAAAGCCGGTTCCTCGCTCTAAGCGGCATAAGTCTTTAGGGACTCGAAAAAACCTCTCGAACAGCGACCTGCTCTCGCCTCATCATGACAGTCAGTTTTAGCTTTCTCCATTGAGGCGCTCGCCCAGCTCAACTGGGGCGCAATCGCAGTGGTTCTCCCTGTGCTACCTTAGCCGATACAACGGAACATAAGATACCAAAACATGGGAGCCGGGCAAACCCAACTATTGACCCAAGACATGATTCGGAGCCGATGCATATAATGCTATAAGTTTGGGGTGCCGCACTTGTGAAAGTGTTCGGACTTATCACACCATGACGCGGGAAACATAAGCCCCTGGTGTATTTAGCCGTACCAAAGTGTACGGATGCATCATGTCATAGATGAACATATGTATAAGAAAGAAATGCAATTATAAGCAAAAAGGTGCTGCAGTGTTTATTCAAGAAATACTGCTGTGAATGCAGAACAATACAAATAGTGCGATAAGCAAAGGATGGGACTATTAAACATGTCCCCCTCCAGGGGTAGGCTGCGGAATGGTGTATAAAATAGATTTAATGCTCGTAATGGAGACCACCTAGATATTCGTCGTAGCCTTTCTCCTTCCCTGGTTGTTGCATCATGAGTTCGGCGGGTCTACTGCCGGACAGGGCCTCTGATGAACGGAGTCCTGTGGGTAAAAAAAGAAAAAGAGAAAAAAAGAACGACACACTTGAGAGCCCCTAGTGTGGTTAAGCCGCATTCTGGGCCTATCGTGGTCGTGCCCCTCCCCCTATGCCCATGGTATCTCTAGAGCGTAATCATGTATGTGAAGGACCAGTCTTGCAATTTTGTAGGGGCTGGGGTTGGGGCCGCATTGCTATGCGTGCTCGGAACGTGCCAGGTGGTCTTGTTGTAGGTTACTCCGGGCGCGTTTAGCCGTGTCCGGTCGCTTAACGGCCGGACTCGAGAATTGCCTTAAGAGGCTGCACTGTACTTCTGCCACGAGAGCCACTGTATGTTCCTCCGTTCGGAGAGAGCATTCAGTGTTTCCGTTGACCGTAATGACTCCTCGAGGGCCTGGCATCTTGAGCTTGAGGTATGCATAGTGCGGCACCGCGTTGAACTTTGCAAATGCGGTACGTCCGAGCAGAGCATGATAGCCGCTGCGGAACGGAACTATGTCGAAGATTCGCTTCGGAAGTTATCCGGGGATCCGAAGACCACTTCCAGTGTAACTGAGCCTGTACAATTGGCCTCTACACCTGGTACGACGCCTTTAAAGGTCGTCTTTGTAGGTTTAATCCTTGAGGGGTCTATGCCTATTTTGCGCAATGTATCCTGATAAAGCAGGTTCAGGCTGCTGCCGCCGTCCATCAGGACTCTGGTGAGGTGAAACCCATCAACGATTGGGTCTAAAACCAATGTGGCGAATCCGCCGTGGCAGATGCTGGTGGGGTGGTCCCTTCGATCAAAAGTGATCGGGCAGGAGGACCATGGGTTGAACTTCGGGGCGACTGGCTCCATCGCGTATACATCCCTGAGTGCACGCTTCCGCTCCCTTTTGGGTATGTGGGTTGCGTATATCATGTTCACCGTCCGCACTTGTGGGGGGAAACCCTTCTGTCCTCTATTGTTCGGCGGTCGGGTCTCTTCCTCGTCATCGCTATGCAGCCCCTTGTCGTTGTTTTCGGCAATTAGCTTGCCTGCCTGCTTGAATACCCAACAGTCCCTGTTGGTGTGGTTAGCTGGCTTTTCAGCGGTGCCGTGTATCTGGCACGAGCGATCGAGTATTCGGTCCAAATTGGACGGACCCGGAGTAGTTCTTTTGAATGGATTTTTCCGCTGACCGGGTTTAGAGCCTCTGAATCCGGCATTGACTGCCGTATCCTCACTATTTTTGCCGTTAATGCGGCGTTTGTTCTTGTTGCGACGCGACCTGTCATTGCGGTCCTTGATATCTGGACTGCCAGAATTTTTGCTGAGGTTGTTGCTGCGGGCTAGCCAGCTGTCCTCTCCCGCATAGAAGCGGGTCATGAGTGATGTGAGGGCTGCCATGGATTTCGGCTTTTCCTGTCCCAGGTGCCGGGCAAGCCACTCGTCGCGGATGTTATGTTTGAAGGCCGCGAGGGCCTCCGCATCCGGATAGCCGACGATTTGATTTTTCTTAGTTAAGAACCGTGTCCAGAATTGTCTGGCCGATTCGTCTGGCTACTGAATTATATGGCTTAGGTCGTCAGCGTCTGGTGGTCGCACATACGTGCCCTGGAAGTTATCAAGGAATGTGGCTTCCAGGTCGTCCCAACACCCAATTGATTCTGCTGGCAAGCTATTAAGCCAATGCCGAGCTGGTCCTTTAAGCTTGAGTGGGAGGTATTTGATGGCGTGAAGATCATCACCACGGGCCATGTGGATATGAAGGAGATAGTCTTCGATCCAAACCGCGGGGTCTGTTGTGCCATCATAAGATTCAATATTCACGGGTTTAAACCCTTCGGGGATTTGATGATCCATTACTTCATCTGTGAAGCATAGTGGGTGTGCGGCGCCTCTGTATTGGGCTATATCACAACGAAGCTCAAAAGAGCTTTGTCTACTGTGTTCGGCCCGGCCAGACTTGCTGTGTCCGGCACGATGGTTGTCGTCACGTATCAAGGGGCGCCCACGCGATCCATAGATCGATCTTGATTGTCTTGTCTTATCCTCCAATATATCTCGCAAGTCCAGAGCGTTCCCCTGTGGCCTTGTGCTTTTCGAGCGATGCCGGGGTACGGTTCTAGTGGAGGGCCTAGAGGCCTCTCTGTCGCGGCCACGGGGTGGTCGGTCAGCCGTATTGTCCGCTGGTGATGCAGGTTCATATGCCTCCTCCTCTAATCAGGGGAGCAGCTTGCATTTAGGGTAGCTTTTGGAGGGGCGTTCGAGCTCATGCTCTTCGGCCGCAAGGACTTCAGTCCATCTGTCGGCTAGCAGATCTTGATCAGCTCTAAGATGTTGCTGCTTTTTCTTGAGGGTGTTTGCCGTGGCCATAAGCCTGCGTTTAAAACTCTCTTGTTCGACGGGATCCTCAAGTACGACGAATTAGTCATCGTCAAGGCCTGCCTCGTCTCTGGAGGGAGGCATGTAATCCTCTACCTCTTCGTCTGCCGCTCTCTCATGAGGGCTGGCGTCTCCGTCCTCCTGTGCTGAATCTTGCTGGAGGGGGTTGTCTTTGGCACTGTCTGGGGTGTTATTATATCCGGTGTCGGAATCTCCATTCTTGCTATGGCGGGATTTAGAGCGGCGCCGCTGACGACGGTGCTTGGGCTGTTTCTTGGAGGGGTCATCCTCCGCTGTTCCTTCACCATTCCCATCCTTTGGGATATCCACCATGTATATGTCATATGATGAGGTGGCTTTCCAGTGCCCAGTAGGCGTTGGTTCTTGGTCGTCTCCGGCATTGTCGTCCATACCATCGATGTCTTCGGAGTCGAAGTCTAGCATGTCGGTTAGATCGTCGACAGTGGCTACTAAGTGGGTGGTGGGTGGGCTTTGAATTTCTTCGTCGTTCGCATCCCAATCGTCCTGACCGCAGTCCGGCAAGGGCTCTCCTAATAACGAGAGATACTTTAGCAAACTCAAGATGTCGCCGAAAGGTGAGTGTTGAAAGATGTCCGCAGCGGTGAACTCCATGATCAGCGCCCAATCGGATTCGATTGGAGGGGGCGTGGGAGGTTCGGAGTCCGACGAGGAGTCCGGCACCTTGGAGTCACGAGCTTCACGAGGGACAAGGTCAGTATTCGGCTCCATTGCCGTAGAGGTTGCAGCCCCCGAGGCGGTGTGTAGCCACCTGTCCTCGATCTGCGCAGCCGGCTCCGAATTGAGGGTCGGAGCGGACTCGTGTGCGACCTCCAGGGCACTGTCCGGCTGCAGAGCTAAATCATGCCCATCGTGGCAGTGCGGCGCGCTCGGCTGTGGCTCGAATCCATCGAAGATCAAGTCCCCGCGGATGTCAGCCGTGAAGTTCAAACTTCCAAATCTGACCTGACGGCCAGGGGCGTAGCTTTCGATCTGCTCCAGATGGCCAAGCGAATTGGTCCGCAGTGCAAAGCCGCCGAATACGAAGATCTGTCCGGGGAGAAAAGTCTCACCCTGGACCGCGTCGTTGTTGATGATCGAAGAAGCCATCGAGCCTATCAGTGACGACACAGAGGAACTCTCAATGAAAGCACCAATGTCGGTGTCAAAACCGGCGGATCTCGGGTAGGGGGTCCCGAACTGTGCGTCTAGGCGGATGGTAACAGGAGACAAGGGACACGATGTTTTACCCAGGTTTGGGCCCTCTTGATGGAGGTAAAACCCTACGTCCTGCTTGATTGATATTGATGATGTGGGTATTACAAGAGTAGATCTACCACGAGATCAAGGAGGCTAAACCCTAGAAGCTAGCCTATGGTATGATTGTTGTTCGTCCTATGGACTAAAGTCATCCGGTTTATATAGACACCGGAGAGGGCTAGGGTTACACAGAGTCGGTTACAATGGTAGGAGATCTACATATCCGTATTGCCAAGCTTGCCTTCCACGCCAAGGAAAGTCCCATCCGAACACGGGACGAAGTCTTCAATCTTGTATCTTCATAGTCTTGGAGTCCGGCCGATGATGATAGTCCGGCTATTCGGACACCCCCTAGTCCAGGACTCCCTCAGCCGTCATGATTTATTTTGTGCTTATTCGGATTAAATCTCGTAGTAACTTGCTCCTATATTCAACTGGCGCAACGTCCCCTACAGCCACTCCCGTTTCATGGACGGCCTGGTCGATGCCTCCAAGGAGCCCTTCGTCCACTGCTATGAGTGCCCGATGCCATTTTGTGGCTCACCGTAGGACATGGTGCATCACCTCATGGATGCGTGCAGCGGTCACTGCTGGCCCTTGGCGGAGAACATGATGTAAGATACGTGCTACCCGTTCACCATGCTGGAGTCGCTAGAGGATCACCGCCGCCTGCTAGTCTCGGAGGAGGATGGCAGCGTCTTCCTCTTGATCGTGGGCATCGGCAAGGCCCGCGCAGGCCGCCGCCCCGTCTCTGTAATGTGCGTCAAGGGCAACGCCACTGACGCTGACACTGACACGAGGCCGATGTACGTGTGTGTGGTCAGTGTTACTACCCCTCCGGGTCACGTGGGCGGCGACACCGGCCTCATCAAACGGACTTGGACTCTGGGGAGCTGGGACTATCCCGCCAATGTGGACTTGGAAAACCCATGGCATCCTTTACCCACCGACATGGTGCACGGGGACTCCAAGGAGGTTCACCTGGACATACGCATTATCAAGTTAAATGTTGATCATTAGTCTTCGCTCAATGTAATCCGCTGTCTAAGCATGTGGAGACTTCCATGCAGGATCTTGCTCTATTGGAGTATCACACATGAATAAAAGTGTATCAGTTTATGGTTTAGTCTAGAATCTTCCATGTATGAGGGCATGGTTAACATAACTTAATAGTATAGCCAACTGTTGACTATAAGAAAGTGCCATGTCATCTGTAGCCAACATGTATAACAATCGATAATCAAAAACTAATTCTTAAAGATCATTTCTTGCAAAGCACAATAAGTGTTATTTCTTCACAAGTTTTGGATGCAGGTTGAATAGTTGAACGCTTTTGTTTGCACAAGATACCTTTTTTTATCTATTTCACCCGGATGTTTGTGAGCTCTAGAGATGAAATAATATCCGAAGAAACCTATCAATACCCGTTACACATGAAATGACCCCACATCCTTTGTCAAAATAAACAACTCCCCGATCAATGCATTTCACTCTTCCGTGCAACGCACATGCACCTTACTACTATAGATTAGTACGACCAAAAATTGAACTAACATTATATATAGTACGATAAATGCTGATGCATGTCACCTAAAATTATATCATTCAAAACTATGTTCAAATACGAATCCAACGATATCGTTTTTGTTGACATGCACTAACATTTTGTCAGTTAAATCTTCACTCAAATACAATGGGGGACTAATAAACCACGACCGATGTAGGCCCTGTTTGGATCCATGGGTTAGAGTTAGTTTGGGTTAGTTTGGACTCAACTAACCCAAAAGTATCCAAACAGGAGGGTTAGTTTGGGGTAGATGCATCTAACTCATCCAAAAAATCTAACCCACCCAAGAGGTGCTTATTCGGGTTAGTTCTTCTCGGGGCCATTAAAAAACACATTTCTCTCTCGCTCTTCCTGTAGCATATCCTTCCCCCGTATCCGTGCTCCATCTAACCCTGCCATCCAAACACCTCTTTGGTTAGAGTTAGTTCAGGGTTAGTACAAGTGTAGAGGGCGGTGCTGCACGGGAGTCTCACCTCTCACCCCGCTCGTGGCGTGGCAGTAAAGCCGTCATATCACAAAACCCAACCACTCCAAGTAATAAGTGGCCTGGTAAAATAAACGGACAAGCAACCATCACATCCCTCCGTCTTTTTTGCATTTCATCTCTCTGCAGTTACTTTCTCCGGTTCATCTCGCACACTCGATCCCTAGCTACTACTCCTAGGGCCAGTTCTTTTGGCGGCTTCCCCAGCTTTTCCCACAAGACTAGTCACAGTGGAGAGTAACAATAAGGCACCTCACTCATTTATTTGGGCTTCTAAACTACTACTCTGTCCTGGTTTATTCCTCACCATTGTAATTTGTGCTAAATTTTGACCAAAGATTTAACTGATAAAATGTTACTCCCTCCGTCTAGGTGTGTAAGTCATCTTACGAAAACCAAATAATCCCAAAACACTTAGGCCCGGTGCATTAACTTCTACCTCGTTTCTTGTTTCTTGACATATCAACCAATAAGAGATAAAGAGTGTGCATGCTTTTAATGACTTGAGATATAAAACACGACATGCAGTGGTTAGTTCATTGCATGCAATACTATTAATTAGCAAATAAACATTAACGTTTCTTGTTTTCTCCTCCTTGGTCATGGTGCACAGCCTAAGATGACTTACTCACCTAGACGGATGGAGTAGTGCATGTGACATGCACTAACATTTCATTAGTTAAATTTATGATCAAAATTTGACACAGATTACAATGGAGACCAATAAACTAGGACGGAGGTAGTAGTTATGGGATTACTAATCTAGAAGCCTAAGGCTAGTTCCAATGCATTGGTGCTTACATAAGGTGCTAAGCACATTAAAAACTTTAGCAACTAAAGCCCCCAATGCACAGGTGCTTAACTTGTTGGTGCTAAGCATCCTTCATTTAATGATTTTGCAACTAAAGTTCTTCATGCATTGGTGGGATCCTTCCAATTTAAGTGTTTTGCCTAGGTTCTCGTGCTTGGCATTGTTTCTTCCTGGGGTCACCACACTCATCTCTCTCCTCTTAATTACCTTGCCACATCAGACTTTTTGCCTACATGGCAGCATTAGCACCTGTACAAGGTGGAGCATTGGGAGGGGCCTAAAAGAACTGGCCCCTGGTACTCCTACTAGTAGTAGTACTCAAGTTGGAATTCCAATTGCACGGCACAACTTGTTAGGCAAAAAATTCGATACAGGGTGTAGGAAGCAGTTTGGGAATTTGCATGCCTTTCCAACCAGTGAGATACTCCGTACAAAGTACGACAGAGAAATAACCACAGAGAAGGAAGCTAAAAGTAAACAATCAAACGAGCATTTTTGCATTTGTTTTGCATTGAACGTTTCACAAGCTTGACTAGTGTTCTTTTTCTACTTTTACAAAAACCGCATCGTAATGTTAAAACATGCATTTGCACGTACATAAGTAATAGTAGTACTCCCTCCGTCTAGGTGTACAAGTCTTCCCTCCTTCTTGGTCACGGTGCACAACCAAAGATGACTTATTGACCTGGACAGAGGGAGTAGCACAGTATGCAAGCATATATCAAGAGAGACGTGTAGTCCGATAGTATATAGTAAAGTTTGTGTTATATGCACGTACTTGCAAAATGCGTACGAATACACAAGGTTTCCAAACTTTCCATTTTACATACTTAATTAAGGATGCTAAAAATTTATGAACGTTCGGGATTTATCATTTGCATCCCAAAACTAATGAGATCGCCTTACGAAACAAAAATTATACTCCTCCTAAAAGCCACGGCGCTCACAAGAGCGCTTCCGGTGAGCCACGAGTGCCCTAGTGCGTGGCTGTTTCCCAGCGCGCCGACACAATGCCTATTCCTTAGCCTCGCAACTCGCGAGGTGCTGATTGGCGGCTTGCCGGTGGGCGAGTGTAATCTCACCGGTGTGGTGATCCGGCGCCAACAGGCACTCCTCCTTGCTGGAAGCGTGCACCCGGTCCACGTACCACCAAGCGTGGATGAGGCGCTTGGGCCCAACTTCACTCAGGGCGTCGGCACGGGCGTCCTCCACCACCCTCATGGCCCTCACACGAGCCTTCTGCCAAAGAGCCAATTGCCTGACTCTCTCGGACGCGACATAGGCCTCCCAGGCAGCTTGTTCCGTGGTGCGCTTCTCTTCCTCGGCCTTCTTCTCCGCCTCTATTTTGGCAAGCTCTGCTGGAGGCAAAGCCCCCCCACAAGGCGACATCCATTTCTTTCCGAAGCTCCTCAAGGCTGGGGGGCTCGGCGGGCGGTACGGCGTTCTCCTCATAGCGGGGAGCCGACGCGTCCTCCAACACGCGTGCTGACGAGATTGGGAACACTGACGCGTCCACCTAAATGCGTCCCGGCGAGGAGCGGAACACCGACGCGTCCTCCTCGACTAGTGGCGGCGAGGAACAGAACGGCGACGCGTCACGTCGCGGCGAGGAGCGGAACACCGACGCGTCCTCCTCGACTAGTGGCGGCGAGGAATGGAACGGCGACGCGTCGCGTAGCGGCGAGGAGCGGAACACCGAGGCGTCCTCCTCGACTAGTGGCAGCGAGGAACAGAACGACGACGTGTGACCGTCCGCGCGGCGCAGCGAGGGGCTCCTAGGGCTTGGGAGGAGCGATGCCATGGTGGTGGACGTGAGAGGGAGGGGAGGAGATAGTGATGTCGTGGGAGGCGCAGTATATATAGAGAGCAATGGCACACCTATGTAAGATATGGACTGAGTTGCACTGACTTAACTACAGGTCCAGTTGCATAACTGACATGTGGGCCAGTCCCCTGTTGGGCCCATATGTTAGTGACTCAATGCACCTGAAGTTAAGTAAAAGCTACGTGGGCATATTTGTTGGAGTAAATTACGGGGGAGCGAAAGGGTGGAAATATTGCTGGTCACAACGGATTGGACGAGCGTGGGGGGAGGAGAGTCATGCATGCAGATTTTTTCACACGGGATGGAGTGGTGGGACCGCCGGAGGTAGAAGGAGAATTTGGCAGGCATATTATTTCCACACATGGAGAGGAAAAGATTTGGAGACGAACAGGCTTCCTGCAGGTATGGGGAACGATGCATAATATGTAATCTTGCATGCCGGGCTAGCTATAGTCTCAAGTCATTAAAAACATACACGCCCCACACATGTTCATATTTCAAGGTGCACTAAATTATTGCATGCGATGATTAAGGCTGGCCATAATGGTGGTATCTTAGCTGGTATCATGCACACAGGAATAGCACACATAATGGTGGTATCTTAGCTGGTATAATGAACACTAGTTACCAATGCTGCTATGTGTGACCTAAAGTTGAAAGCGTTGAGCATCTCGAAGTTGATCAACAATCTTCAATTTTCAAAGACTAGCCGTTCGGCCAATAAGGTGGCACACTTAATCGCTAAGTATAGCTTTGACAATAGATTAGATGGTATTCTTGTAAATAACGTACCGCCATGTGTGGTGAATATTGTATCGAATGAGTGTACTAGTGTGGCTGGTTAATTAATATAAGGTGGTGTTAAAAAAAGTATACATTTGGTCAAACACTTTGCAAACGGTTGACGAGAGTAAAAAGGACAAGAGGGAGTATCATGCATCCGGAGTAGGCAAAAAAAATTGCTCATTTATAGCCGGTCAAAGTCTCAAAGGGCGCGACCGCGCGAGGGAGGCGAAGGTCATGGGAGGCTCGACGGTTGACAGAATTAAGTGAAGTTACATCCACGCGCCGGCATGGCGTGCGAACAAGCAGAAGCTATACCGCTAGGCCTATGATATGGGTCTAGTAGACATGACATCTAGTGGGTCCCGCATAGTTCTCGATAACTCTTTGGGGGCTTGCAGCCGTTTATCCACCGGGCAAGCCAGCAACCCCACGCTGTTCGCACGCCCTACTCGTCCCCATCTTCTAACTCACAACAGTTTGCTCCCATTCGTCTCGTCCTTTCACATTAGTTCGCTCCCAGTTTTTGCGGAGTACAACAGTTCAACGGATGAGTGGGTCTCTGGGCTAGATGTTGAGTACACCATAGTCCTGGGACGAGAGAAGGATCTAAAGGACGAAGAGAGGACGAAGCCCACCATGATCCAGGTTTGCGTACATAACGTTTGCTTAGTCTACCACATATGCCATGCCGATGTTGAGTGCCAGGATTTTAAGAACTTCCTCAAGGACAAAAGAGTGAAATTCATTACTATAGGCTTTAAGAACGACATGGATGTCCTGCGTCGGATAGGTCTCGTTGTAGGACGGCCCTTCGATCTCCACAAGGCAAGCCTAGTGTCCTCCTCTCAACCTTCAATGTTGACCCTGGCAGCAGCCATGATTGATCCTTCGTACGCTAAATTGAAGAAACCTCATCATGAGTTTCATCATGCATGGGAGTCGAAGACATTAGATGAAGATCACATCCTGTATGAAGCAATGGATGCCTACCTTTGTTTAAATATATACAAGGGTTGGATGAAGAAGCAGAGCCCAGTGTCCGGTTCAAGTAAAGAAGCGTCGGCGAAGAGGAAGAGGCAGAGGGACGAGGACGAACTCGAGGACATGGACTCGGACTCTGAGTAGGTGGCAGTGCCGTTGGTCATGCTGGTTCTACTACAGTGTCAAGCGGACTAGTTGCTTAGTTTATTTTCAAGGGTGTGTTGTGCTGAGGCCCCAGCAGAACTATGTTTATGTTCTCTCTCGTTATTTGAACTCTTTAGTATGTACAGTAGTACTAGTACTATGTCTTACTACTGTTCTTCTTGCAGTTGGTACTACTGCTCGTATCTTCGTGTTCCTACTGTACTTAATACGTTTGCACTAGTAGTATAATTTGGGTCAGTCGATTTGTGAAAGAAGTTCGACGGAGTGAAGGAAGAAGACGATAGAAGAGGTGGAAGAAGCCCTTCTAGCCATCCATGTTGCATTCAAGGTCTCGAAGGTAGATTCCGCGTCCGCACCCGGTTTGCGGGCTCAACGCGCGCGCGACCGGCTTCCACCACGATGGCCACCATGCGCGCCTCCTCCGTGCGGGCGGAGATGACAATGACACGCTAGTTCCTCCTCGCCGGCGTGCTGGAGCATGCACTCGTCCTCCTCTTCGTACGATGCGTGCATAGACGCGGCTCCACCAGCTGCTCGCGTGCTTGGCAGCGCGGCGACATGTCGAGGAGGGACTGCAGACGACGTGAGCGGGCGAGCCTTCGGCTTCATGGCATAGGGATGGGGCGACACGACGGTGATGGGCGAGAAATTGTTGGACGGAGCAGGCGGGCGCCGGCATGCGCAACGGCAGCGGCGGCATATTGATGAGTGCGCGTGTGGGAGCTTACTTTAGTGTTATATAAGGTTGGTCAAACTTAAAAGAAAACCGTATTAGTACACGTAAACATTAGACTTAGGCAGCGCTTTTATTAGTTTTTTTTAAGTTAGTACCACAGCCACGATACGGAATCCTGTGCAAGCGCGTGAACCGCGGCCGCGCGGTCGATCGAACGGTGCGTCACCGTGTCGTGCTCCAAGGACATCCACCAAACCTTTTTTTGTGTGTGAAAACAATCCTCAAATATTACTCAACTTTTTTTCCTAGGAAAGTTCTTGACGCTGCAATATTTCCATATATTTGAATTTGGCTCCAGTTCGTGTTTATTTGGATTTGGGCATTTTAGGTGCGCCCTAGTTTTTTTAATTCTTATTTTGTGTGTGTGACTGAGAGAGAACATGTGTATGTGTCCATATGTGTGTTGTGGCGGAAGGGCAATGTGGAGACGGTGTGCGTGTGATACAGACATAGAGAGGTGTGAATGTGCAAATGATCATGCATGAGTGAGACATAGACAGATGCCGATACGTTGTGTATACATGAGAGAACGGTCTTCTAGTTTACTTGTGTGTGTGTGTGTGTGTGAGAGAGAGAGAGAGAGAGAGAGAGAGGAGCATTCGTAAGACAACAACCATCTCACTCGATCCGTCTGTCCCTCGCACGATCGCAGGCAACACATGCATCAACGCGCACATTTTGACACCCTCACCCGACCCCTGCCCACCTCAAGGCCCGCACAATCTCTTCGTGAATACCCATTTCTCTCCTTAGGTTTGTTTTCTCTCAATATCTGACACAGACACACACACACACACACATGCACCCAACACAACACTCACACACACACACACACACTCCCCCGAGCACACAATTCATCCCCATCCAAGGTTATATGGCGACCACTCTCGCTTGTGCTTCTTTGCACCCCAACATGCACAACACCTCAATCTTCAAAGAGGGCATCAAGCAGATCGAAGGCCGTGACCACACCGCGCTAGAGAATGCGGGGTCATTTGGAAGCAGGATGATGTGACGACGGCTAACTATCTCCTCCCCCACCCTCTCTCTCTCTCTCTCTCTTGCACAAAATTACCAATCCCTCTCTCCCCCACAAAAAATTGTCAATCCCTCAACCCACGAGATCCTTCCCCTCTCGTCCATGTTTTTCCAGCTCTCTCATCAAACATGTTGTCTCTTCTCCTTCCACGTATACAGAATCCGGATGCACACGCATCTCACGTATATTACATGTCTCCATCTTTCTCACAGACCTAAGTTCTTCCTCTCTCTTTCTATTTCTCTCTCTCTCTCTCTGTCTTGTTAGGTTTGTCTCCTACTCTCTCGTCCACATACATACAATCTTTCCTGCCCTACCTTCTCCATCTTCAAAATCTCTCTCTCCAAGTTTCATTCACACATTGGGATATGTCAAAATGTTGCTTCTATAATGGTTGATGTAGAGTTATGGTTGTTTTTGTTGCATCCTACAAAGTAATAACTATGAAATGCATTTATATTCTCATTTGACTGGGATTATGTGAGTTTGAGCATGTTGTGAAGTACTATAGACCTTGTATGCATCTTGGGATTCGACAATGATTGTAACTATTGAATTGTATAGACCATTACATTCGAAGTCAATAGCCTAATATATTTATTTCACAATTTCAACAAATGATTAGTTCACTACAAACTAAGAAAACAAATGTGTACTCCCTCGGTTTTTATTTAAGTCTGCGTATTAGCATTGGTCAAAGTCAATTTTTGTAAACTCTCAGAAAGCTTATAACAAAAAATAGTAACATATACAATAACAAATAAATACCATTAGATTCATTATTGAATGTACTTTCACATCATACATATTTGTTATGGTAAATGTTTATATTTTTCTATAAACTTGGTCAAACTTTAGGAAGTTTGACTTCAGTTAAACCTAATATGCAGAGTTTACTACTACTACTTGCTAGTTGCTTAGCCGAATCACTCAAAACGCCACACGGGGAGTCCAGTGTCACAAAATTTTGAGGTCGGTGGGAAAATCTCCCGCGACCCTGATTTGAGCAGTGGGAAGTTACCATCATAGCCTTCGGAATAGGCCTACGGATGACACTTGGTAGGGGGCTGTTTTTGTAACTTTAGGTTCACCCTACCCAGCCAACCCCACCCCGGCACCCAGAGTAGTACACCTGAATACTCCCCATTTTCTATCCCCACCGCAAAATAGACTTCTCCACGGCACCGCAGCCTTCGTGCTCCTCCCCTTTACATCAGCGCACTCGTCCACCGTAGCGTATCTGCCTCATCGATGACCTCATATGCCACACTGGAGCCGGTCCACCGTCGTCGTCATACACGGAGCCTCTTCCCTGGCATTGTCTTCCACGGTCTTGGATCTGCTTCCTGGAAGCCGACGCCAAGTGCAGAAGTACCACTTTCATGGCCAATGAACTGACTCCCGTTGCCGACCATGACTCACAGAGGCCGCCGCGACCATCGTTCTCCTCCTCGATTGGTAATGTGTGTATTGAATCACTTAACAGTACATGTGCAGTTCCAATTTTGTTCATACCTACCCTTCAAATTTCCCGGGTGCTATTGTTCCCGTAAAAGTAATTGGTTATAGCCTCCATTGTCCAACAGAATATCGGCTTGTAATTGTGCGTCGCTCCTATATCGCGCTGTGCTTGGGTAGGTTCTTCATTTGCAACCAGTAGTGTGGCAAATGATGGAAAGGTTTTTAGAACTAGCAAGATGCCCATGCGTTGCACGCATCAAGATGCATTTGTATGAGTAGTTTATCTTGTGGGAGAAAAGGATGAATGAGGGAAGGCCTTATTTGCAAATCTAGAGAGGGGTGTGGGTATATTTTTGCAAAATTCCCATTTGTTTCCTTCCTATCTGTCAGATATAAATCGGACGACCTATATTGCAAGAAAAAAAATTATAGAGAAAAAAGAGTAGACAGTAAAGGAAGTAGAGATAAATATTAAATATTAAATATTAAATAAATATAACAGTAGAGAAGAGAGTAGAGATAGCAGAGACATCGGGAAAGGATTGCGCGCGCGCGGGAAAAAGCGGCCGGGCATGCGCTAGTTTTGGCGCGCAGCGTCCGGCGCGCTTTATAAAATCCAACGCCCTCCCACCGCTCTCTCCCCACTCTCTGCCTCGCCACCGCTCTCTCCCCACTCTTTTTCACCTCACCGCCACTGCTCCACCATGCCGTCGCATCACCGGGAAACTTGGGGATACCGCGGCGTCAGCGCGCCCCCCTCCGACGGCTTTTCCACCGAGATCCGGTTCCGCAGGATGCGCCTCGGCCTCGGAAATTTCGACACCGCCAACGAGTCTGCCCACGCGTATGACACGGCGGCGTGGCGCCTCCGGTGGCCTCATAGAACATTGAACTTCCCCAACATGCCGACGCGGGAGCGGGCGCAGGAGCTCATGCCTCTGGTGCGGCTTAGCACCGACGAGGATCGTCGCGACAACCGGAGGTGGGAGCACCGTCTCGGCATCGCCGAGATGGAAGAGGAAGCCATGGCGCTGTGGCGCCAACACTTCCCACAGGGTATCATCAACGAGCGCGAGTTCTACGCGCAAAGGAGGGCGGAGAGGGATAAGAGGAGGGCGAAGCGAGCCGCCTATCTCGAGGACAAGCGTAGGCGAAAAGCAGACACTCAGTTCAACATTAGCCTAGGAGCAGCATCGCCCTGGGAATCCAACGATGATCGGTATCTTCACGCCTACAGTCAAACGTCGGAGGAGGATATCACTGAGGAGGAGTCGGACAACGAGGAGTAGTTGAATTATCTTTTTTTATCTATCTATGCTGAGAACTACCCTCTACTCTCTAGTATCTACTTCTCGATCTCAGCACTGTAAACGCTTTTTTAAAGTGCCGCGCGTTGCGATTCTATTGGAGATGCTCTAACATGGCAGACGAGTGCTTTAATGTTGCCCACAAGATGCGCGAGTATTACTAGTAGTATATTTTTCTTTCCATGTTGAGATTTTAAAACCACGAGTGCGAACATGCAGAGGAGCAATGAAGACCAAACACGGGATATTCGGGACATCTTCAAGGAGCGTGGCAAGTTAAAGAGGAGCTGCACCGAACCTGTAAAATGAGTTTTGGTAAGTAACACCCTTTCAATTACTTTCGTTTAGCCTCATGTTCTTCGATGTGTATATGTTGTAGTTTTTGTTTCTCTTAAGTGTGGTGTTCTTCGATGTGTACTAAGAAGAGTCTTAATCGTCCTAATGCTTTTTAGCTTGATGTGGGAAGTGGGTGTTCTCACCTTGTAGTCTATTTTTATATTTCTTTTCCTTTTGAATTCACTTCTCCGAGTTTTGTTTATCTGGCTTCTACTAAATGGATCTAGGTTGCTCTGAGTATTGATCTCAAAAAGAAGTAACTTCATGTCAGGATGCAGTTCCTGCGAGGAGGGAAGTATGGTCAACCTCGAGATCATGTTTCCAAAATGAGGCTGGATTACACACAAGGTGCCAGTTCCCTAATGATGCTGGATTAGACACAAGGTGCAAATTCCCAGATGATGCTGGATTACACACAAGCCAGGTGGAGTCGTCAGCTGTTCGTGTCCTCGTGGCATTAGTAAAGGCTGAAAGAAAGCGTGCAACAAACCTTGAGAATGTAGCTGAGTTCCTGAAGAAGCGAAAAGAGCAATAAGATGCTCTCTTCACCCAAGCCAAAGAAGAGATGGAAGAAGCCAGAAATAAGCTAGCAGAGGCAGAGCAGGCTAGGCGTTTCCTGCTATCTAAAACTGTTGTCAATACAAAATTTCCTTCATAATAGCTAGGTTCAAATGTTTATCTAGTCAACATGCCTGTTGTGATGTCTGTGCATCTACTAATGTGGCACAAATTTTTTTTGGGTCATGTAATAACAGTAATTACTTTCCAAACAATAACAGACGAAGCATTGGACATGGTATAGTTCACGCGCAAGCTCGACATTCCAAGTTCAACTTCCACATCAAACTCATGTTCATAGATATCTGTCCACAACCATGATTCACTTCAAAGACAAAACAATGTGAGGAGAGTTATGAATAAAGAAAAACCTATACTAGTTCCTGCTGCCAGTGCGAGCACAACAAGTCAAGACCATGCGTAAATTAATTATATTTTAGTCATTTTTTGTGTTCTAAAATGCCTGCCGGCTCGCGGAAGGATGTGTTGCCGGCACACACGCGGATTCGATGAAGGCAGGCGGGGCAGTCTTAAGCTGGTTGCACGCGGTGAGGAGGCGTGCTCAGCCGGGCCTACAGCGAGTGCGGCCCTCTTGGCCGGCGCGCCAATTCAATGCCTGCGCTATGAGAGGTCGCGTCTGTGTCAGAGAAATCACTCCCTCCAGTCCTATTTTGTTTGTCTATAACAAAAACTCGTTTTCCATTCACATTTTACAAGTAATTCGTGGACAAACTTTGACCCAAAGTACGATGGGGAGTAGTAAACCAGAATGGAGGTAGTAGTTTTTTTAATCAAAGAAGGGTTTCCCCTTCCGATTTTCATTACTGAAAACTAGCATCTAAATCTAAACTATAGTATTTGCCCTAGAACTACCAGGTTCAACATCTCGCAACATAAACCCATACAACCATATGCCAAGGAGGTACGTAGTACTATGAATTCCATTTTCGCTCCATACCAATCGTTCTAAAAGCTACTTACTACCTATAATGTGCCATTGAAAATCGGAACCCTTAACCCCGCTAAAAAGTGATATTTGAAATGTGGCTACTCGATCTATGGCAACTGGCGAGCCACCGTGCTCCAAGTCGTTCACCTTTGGTCCCGACCATCAACTCCTACGGATCAAATTATCACGCGAGCTGACTATTCCTACAAAGGTGCTCCACCACATACCCGGTACCCGCGAATGCAGCAATCGTACACCTAGGGTTTTAGGATTTATTTGTTAACGTCGCCTTTACGTAACACTCATGTGTGCGAGACAGCGAGAGGCCGACTGTGTGCGTGCGCCTCTTCTCTTCGTATATGTACTCCACCGTTTGTCTGGTATCCAAAAAATTATAATAACTACTAGCAATGTGCCAATGCGTTGCCACACGATCAAAGTAGATTAATACATATTCACCGATTTGATAGAAAAAAAGTCTAGTTTTGAAATACGTATATCACTAAAAATATGTTATGTTTCACTCAAAATATATTCCTTTGGCGGTTTTGATGAATAAGGGAGGAATGTTGTTGGTTTCAAGATTCGAGAAGTGGTATATGTCTAATTTCTACTCTTACTAGCAAGATGCCCGTGAGTTGCACAGAACATCAAGATCTTGTGGGAGAAAAGGATGAACGAGGGAAGGCCCTATGTGCAAATGTGGTGACGAGTGCGGGTAAATTGCCATATTTTCCTTCCTATCCGTCAGATATAAATCGACGACCTACATTGCAAGATGGCAGGCCCACCATCATCACCAACTCTATTTTTTATCCCTACTCTTATAAAAAGCATTGTCAGTGATGATCGTGTGCCTGCCATCCTGCAATATAGGCCGTCCGATCTATATCTGATGGATAGGAAGGAAACTATGACAATTTTGCAAAAAGATACCCACACCCCTCTCCACATTTGCAAATAAGGCCTTCCCTCATTCATCCTTTTCCCCCACAAGATAAACCACTCATACAAATGCATCTTGATGTTCTGTGCAACGCATGGGCATCTTGCTAGTTGTTGCAAAAAGCCCATGTGTGTGTGAGAGAGAGAGGGAGAGTGGAGGAGGACGGAGTGCATGTGTGACAAAGACACAAGGAGTGTGTGTGCGATAGGTATCGGCTTAAAATGAGGCGATAGTGTGTGTGTGCACGATTGAGAGGGCGTGTCTCGAGAAGGGAAGAAAAAGCTACATAGATACAAGGAGCGGGAGAGAGCCATGTATGCGATGGTGGAAGCACGAGTGTGCGGGTGTATAAACCTATCTAGAGGCTAGCTAGTCGATAAATGTTTGTGAGAGAAATACGAGTCGGGGTGCGAAAGTGAGTGTTTTGTGTGTGTGTGAGAGAGATGGTAGTCGGGAAGGGGAGTGGAAGCAGGAGTTGTGTGTGTGTGTCTGTGTGTGTGAGAGAAGAGACGGTAGTCGGGGTTGTCTGATCGGTAAACAAATGAATAATGTTAGTCTGGGATGGAGACGAAAAGGAGACCGCAACAAATGTTGTGTCTATAGGAGAGAGAGATAGAGAGAGAGGAGAGTAATTTTAGTGGTATGAGTCATATGTAGAGACATATAGGGTGTGTGAGAGAATCCCATAGAGAGAAAGACAAAGTGAAAGACGAGTAGAGACTGTGTGTGTGGCGGTGAAAAAGAAAGCTTAGGTACCGAGTGATACCAGAGAACAGTAGAGACGTGAGAGATAATGAAAACCGTGTAATGTATAATGATAGGGAGAGTGTGAGACTTCTCAAGGGAGACGTCGAGAGACCATGTTTGCGAGGATAGGAGAAACATCAAGTGAGCGTGCGGGTGAGCTGGAGAAAAGAGAGTGATAGCTACCTGAAGGAGCATGCATGCAAGAGAGATGGGCGTGAAAGGAGTAAACAAAAAAGGGATTCAAATATTTGAATTCGAGATGATGATACATGTAATCCGTACTCGAACCAAAATTGATCTATCAAACATGCATACTCATATGAATTCACGCACATCTATGTTATTTAATATGTAGATATTACTGATCCACACATTTTAGTAGAACATAATTTGGTTAAATTTCTTCGAATTCAACCTTAAGATTTTGAGATCGTTGTATTTGTAGATCATATTATACATATAAAGGAGCAGAATTCTTTGTTGTGCTTTTGAAAGTATATATAAAAAAATGATGTATATAGAATGTAATTCCAATTGGAAATGGATCCCGCCTGAAAAAAATAGAATACAAACGGGATTCGAATTGAGTTGGCACGAGCGTAAATGTACACTGTGCAAAATTTGAACGAAGTGGGGAAAGTCGCAGTAACCGCCCAAAACCAAAATCTGCGAGATGGAAATTACTACTGCCTATCCCTGCCACGCAAAGCCTATCTGCTGGATTTCTATAGGTTTCGATGGGGGTAGGTTTGTAATTTTACCCAAATGTGACATAACCGCCTCTCACCCGGATTCATACACGATGGGCGCCAAAACACAGTGTGTCCTCGGCCGAAATCGACTCCCACCCCGATTCATATTCATATACACGATGGGCGCCAAAAACAAACTCTCGTCCGCAAATATTCGGTGTATGCGAGATTACCGTCCTATCCCCAACCGACTAATGTTGTTGTGATGTAGTAGAAATTTGAAACGGGGGGTAAGTTTGTAAATTTCCTCGCATTTGAGACAAGCGCGCCCTGAATACATGTTTCCCCCTTCCTCTCTACCTCCCTTTTTCCCATTCGTACGCTGTGGGCGCCGAAACACCCTGTCCACCCCACCCTCCTCCGTTCGCCGCCGCCCGCCACCCCATCTACTGCCTTCCTCCTCCACCATGTCGGAGCTGATACGCTGACACCGCCGTCCATTACAAGAGATCGACCTCTCTCATCCACGACTTCGGACTGGGATCCTTGCATCCCGTCCTCTCGCTTCATCCCCGCCGTCGTCCACCTTGCCGGCGCTGCTCCTACGACCGTCTCGTCCACCGTGCCCCACCGCCACCATCTACCCTCCTAGATCTGGTTCCACGCCACCGACAGCCATCGCTACTGAGGGCATCCTGGATTAGGGGGTGTCCGGATGGCCGGACTATGACCTTTGGCCGGACTCCCGGACTATGAAGATACAAGATTGAAGACTCCATCCCGTGTCCGGATGGGACTTTCCTTGGTGTGGAAGGCAAGCTTGGCAATACAATATGAAGATCTCCTCCAATTGTAACCGACTCTGTGTAACCCTAGCCCTCTCCGGTGTCTATATAAACCGGAGAGTTTTAGTCCGTAGGACGAACAACAATCATACCACAGGCTAGCTTCTAGGGTTTAGCCTCTCTGATCTCGTGGTAGATCAACTCTTGTACTACCCATATCATCAATATTAATCAAGCAGGAGTAGGGTTTTACCTCCATCGAGAGGGCCCAAACCTGGGTAAAAACATCGTGTCCCTTGTCTCCTGTTACCATCCGCCTAGACGCACAGTTCGGGACCCCCTACCCGAGATCCGCCGGTTTAGACACCGACATTGGTGCTTTCATTGAGAGTTCCTCTGTGTCGTCGCCTTTAGGCCCGATGGCTTCTTTGATCATCAATCACGACGCGGTCCAAGGTGAGACTTTTCTCCCAGGTCGGATCTTCGTATTCGGCGGCTTCACACTGCGGGCCAACTCGCTTGGCCATCTGGAGCAGATCGAAAGCTACGCCCCTGGCCACTAGGTCAGGTTCGGAAGTTTAAACTACACGGCCGACATCCGCGGGGACTTGATCTTAGACGGATTCGAGCCACGGACGAGCACGCCGCACTGTTACGATGGGCATGATATGGCTCTGCCGCCAGACAGCACCCAAAGCGTCGCTCAGGTGCCTGCTCCGACCATTAGCTTGGAGCCGATTGCGCTAGTCGGGGATGGACGGTTGGACGCCACCCCAGGAGCCGCGATCACTACGGCGATAGAGCCGAATACCAGCCTAGTCCTTTGCAAGGCCCGTGACTCCAAGGTGTCAGATTCCGTTCCGGACTCCGTATATCCCGCACCCCTTCCGATCGAACCCGATTGGGCTCCGATCATGGAGTTCACCGCATTGGACGTCTTTCAGCACTCGCCCTTTGGCGATATCATGAATTCACTAAAGTCTCTCTCTTTGTCAGGAGAGCCCTGGCCGAACTACGGCCAGCATGGTTGGGATGCGGACGATGAAGAAATTCGAGGCCCACCCACCACCCACTTCATAGCAACTGTCGACGATTTAACCGACATGCTCGACTTTGACTCCGAAGACATTGACGGTATGGACGCCGATGAAGGAGACGACCAAGAACCAGAACCTATAGGGAACTGGAAAGCCACCTCGTCATATGACATATACATGGTGGACACCCCCAAAGCAGGGGATGGTGAGGAAAAAACGGAGGATGACCCCTCCAAGAAGCAACCCAAGCGCCGGCGTCAGCGGCACCGCTCTAAGTCCTGCCAAAGCAAAAACGGCGATTCCGGCACCGGAGATAACAACACGCCGGACAGTGCCGAAGATAACCCCCTCCAGCAGGATTCTGTGCAGGAGGGCGAAGGAGCCAGCCCTCATGAGAGAGCGGCCGACAGAGAGGTTGAGGATGACAACTATATGCCTCCCTCCGAAGACGAGGCAAGCCTTGACGACGACGAATTCGTCGTGCCAGAGGATCCCGTCGAACAAGAGCGTTTCAAACGCAGGCTTATGGCCATGGCAAGTAGCCTCAAGAAAAAACAGCAGCAACTTAGAGCTGACCAAGACTTGCTAGCTGACAGATGGACCGAAGTCCTGGCGGCCGAAGAGTATAAACTCGAGCGCCCCTCCAAGAGCTACCCAAAGCGCAGGCTGCTACCCCAACTTGAGGAGGAAGCAAGTAAACCTACATCACAAGCATACGATGCGCCCGATCGACCACCCCGTGGCCACGACAGAGAGGCCTTCAGTCCCTCGACCCAAGCCGCACCCCGGCACTGCTCAAAACATACCAGAGTACAGGGAGACGCAACTGACCTACGAGACATATTGGAGAACAAGGCAAGGCAAGCAAGATCGATCTACAGATCGCATGGGCGCCCCGCTTCACGTGACGCTAGCCGTCACGCCGGACAAGACAAGTATGGCCAGGCCGAATACAACAGACCAAGCTCATCTGAGCTGCATCCTGATATAGCCCAATACAGGGGCGCCGCACACCCACTATGCTTCACAGACGAAGTAATGGATCATTAAATCCCCGAGGGTTTTTAACCCGTGAACATCGAATCATACGATGGCACAACAGATCCTGCTGTTTGGATCGAGGATTATCTCCTTCATATCCACATGGCCCGTGGTGATGATCTACATGCCATCAAATACCTCCCGCTCAAGCTTAAAGGACCAGCTCGACATTGGCTTAACAGCCTGCCAGCAGAGTCAATTAGTTGCTGGGAGGACCTGGAATCCGCATACCTTGACAACTTCCAGGGCACTTATGTGCGACCACCAGACGCCGATGACCTAAGCCACATAATCCAGCAGCCAGAGGAATTGGCCAGGCAATTCTGGACACGGTTCCTAACTAAGAAAAATCAAATAGTCGACTGTCCGGACGCCGAGGCCCTTGCTGCCTTCAGGCACAACATCCGAGACAAATGGCTTGCCCGGCACCTAGGACAGGAAAAGGCGAAATCTATGGCCGCCCTCACGACAGTCATGACTCGCTTCTGCGCGGGCGAAGACAGCTGGCTGGCTCGTAGCAATAACATAACCAAGAGCCCTGGTAATTCGGATACCAAGGACAACAATGGGCGGTCACGTCGCAACAAACACAAGCGCCGCATTAACGGCGACAACACTGAGGATACGGCAGTCAACGCCGGATTCAGAGGCTCTAAACCCGATCAGCGGAAGAAGCCATTCAAAAGAAACCCTCCGGGCCCATCCAACTTAGACCGGATACTCGACCGCTCGTGCCAGATACATGGCACCCCCAAACAACCAGCCAACCACACCAACAGGGATTGTTGGGTGTTCAAGCAGGCAGGCAAGTTAAGTGCTGAAACCAGAGATAAGGGGCTACGTAGCGATGACGAGGAGGAGCCCCGACCGCTGAACAACAGAGAACAGAAGGGATTCCCCCTGCAAGTGCGGACGGTGAACATGATATACGCAACCCACATCCCCAAAAGGGAGCGGAAGCATGCTCTCAAGGACGTCTATGCGTTGGAGCCAGTCGCCCCAAAGTTCAACCCATGGTCCTCCTGCCCGATCACTTTTGATCGAAGGGACCACCCCACTAGCATCCGTCATGGCGGATTCGCCGCATTGGTCCTAGACCCAATTATTGATGGATTTCACCTCACTAGAGTCCTAATGGATGGTGGCAACAGCCTGAACCTGCTTTATCAGGATATAGTGCGAAAAATGGGTATCGATCCCTCAAGGATTAAACCCACAAAGACAAGCTTTAAAGGCGTCATACCAGGTGTAGAAGCCAGCTGTACAAGCTTGGTTACACTCGAAGTGGTCTTCGGATCCCCGGATAATTTCCGAAGCGAAGAGCTAATCCTCGGCATAGTCCCATTCCGCAATGGCTATCACGCCCTGCTCGGACGAACGGCATTTGCAAAATTGAATGCGGTGCCGCACTATGCATACCTCAAGCTCAAGATGCCAGGACCTCGCAGAGTCGTCACGGTAAATGGAAACACCGAACGCTCTCTCCGAACGGAGGAGCACACGGCGTCCCTGGCGGCGGAAGTATAGAGTAGCCTCTCAAGGCAATCCTCCAACCCAGGTGTCAAACATTCGGACAACGTCAAGCGAGCCCGAAGTAACCTACAACAAATCAGGCTGGCACGCTCCGAGCAAGCATAGCAGTGCGGCCCCAACCCCAGCCCTCGCCAGATGGTGATATCAGTACCACGTGTACATAATTACGCCTTAGAGATACCAGGGGCATATGGGGAGGGGCACAACTACGGCACGCCCAGAATGCGGCTCAACCGCACTAAGGGGCTCCCTATTCCGCCATTTCCTTTTTTATACACTTTCAGGACCCAACTATTCGGAAGGCCTATCCGGCAACACACTCGCCGAACATACGATGCAACATCCAGGGAGAAAACAAGCCGCGTCAAATGTCCAGGTGGTCTCTATAACGATCTTAATACCTGTTTTACTTAAAATCCCGCAACTTGCCCCTGGAGGGGGACATGTCAAATAATCCCATCTCTTGCTTATCGCACTACTTGTATCGTTCTGCTTTCGCAGCAACCCTTTTTTAAATAAACAATACATAGCTCTTATCTATTATTGTACTGATTTATTTTTTATATATACAAATATGTTCAGTCATGACATTCTGCAACCGTACACTTTGGTACGGCCAATACACCAGGGGCTTAAGCACCCCATAACATGGTGTGAGAAGACCGAACACTCTCATGAGTGCGGCACCCCGAACTTATAGCACTATATGCATCGGCTCCGAATCATGTCTTTGGTCAATAGTTGGGTTTCCCCGGCTCCCATGTTTTGGTACCTTACATTCCGCAATGTTGGCTAAGGTAGCGCTGGGAGAACTACTGCGATTGTGCCCCAGTTGAGCTGGGTTAACACCTCAGTAGAGAAAGCTAAAACTGACCCTCATGATAGTGCGAGAGACCGGTCGCTGTTCACAAGGTTTTTCGAGTCCTTAAATACTTATGCCGCTTAGAGCGAGGAACCGGACTTATCCGGCCTAGGCGTGGATAGCGCCCCGAACTCGGTCTTCCGAATAGTAGGGGCTTCGCTGAAATTTAAAATTATAGAATTCTATAGCCAAGTGAGAGTGATAAAGCATTATAAGTCCGACGGCCTGGTTCGTTGTGTTGAGCGCCTCCCTAGATGGACCCAAGAATGGGAACAAGAGCACTCGGGTTTATCCCGAACACCCCAGCACTCGTGGCATGGGGGTCGAAGCCGACGACTTGCATCTCTCAGATTTGATAAACGGCCGCACAGAAGGTAATATTTTAAATTAACAAGCATTGCTTAACGCATATGAACAAAGTTTTCAGCGTACAGGATAACAGATGCGAGTCTCCTCAAAAATTACATCTTCGGAGCATTCGTCCGCTATACGGCGAGCACCCTCCAGGACGCCCTTGTAATCCATATCAGGCGTGCGTTACTCCTTGCCCGACGGTGGCGCGTCCGTCAAAAGCTTCTCAGCGTCCAGCTTGCCCCAGTGCACTTTAGCACGGGCAAGGGCCCGATGGGCACCTTCGATACAAACGGAGCGCTTGACGACCTCAATCCACGGACACGTGTCCACCAGCCGCCGCACCAGACCGAAGTAGCTCCTAGGCATGGCTTCTCCATGCCACAGCTGAGCTATGAGGCCCTTCATGTCCTGTTCGGCCACCTTGTGGAGCTCGACCAGCTGCTTCAGCTGATCGCTCAGGGGCACCGGATGTTCGGCCTCAGCATACTGAGACCAGAACACTTTTTCCGTTGAGCTCCCCTCTTCGGCTCGGTAGTATGCGGCGGCATCAGACACACTACGGGGAAGATTGGCGAACGCTCCTGGAGAGCTCCGGATTCGAGTAAGTAGCAGATAATTAACTTTTAATATTCTTGCTTTGCATAAAGAATGCCTTACCCACCGCTATCTTCTTCATCGCCTCGATCTCCTAGAGGGCCTTCTGGGCTTCGGCCTTAGCATTTTTGGCACTATCAAGAGCCAGGGCGAGCTCGGACTCTCGAGTCTTCGAGTCACGCTCCAAACTCTCGTGTTTTTCCACGGGAGCCTGGAGCTCTTGCCGCACCTCCGCCACCCGCGCCTCCTGCTTCTCTCACTTGGTACGCTCTAGGGCCGCACTATTTTCGGCCTTGGAGACCGCCTCCTTCAGGGTCGCCACCTCGGCTGTGGCCCCTGCAACATTTAAGTTGGTCCTATCATTATTTGCAACCAAGTATTTCTATATACATTTATATGCGGTATTACATAGCCTCCTTGTCCTCGAGCTGCTTCTTGGCACGGCCGAGCTCGTTCTCGGACCGCTCGAGATTCTCCTTCAAGGCATTGACCTCCGCAGTCAGTGCGGCAGAGGTCAGCAGCGCAGCCTGCATTCCCATATTGACATATTTTTATTAGACTCCTGTGTATATCTTTTTAGATCCTCAGCTCGCCTTTTCTTTCAGAACGTTGAACTGAGCATCAGGGGCTACTTTCTATGCGGTAACATTTTTTATATGTTTTTTAACACATACCTCAAAGCCTGTTAACAGGCTTGTACAGGCTTCTATCAGTCCGCTCTTGGCGGACTGAACCTTCTGAATCACCGCACTCATAACAGTGCGGTGTTCCTCGTTGATGGAGGCGCCGTTAAGCACCTCCAGCAAATTGTCCGGCGACTCCGGATGGACGGATGTTGCCGGCGTCATAGGCTTGCCCTTCTTATGAAGGCGCCGCCTGTCAGACTCTGGAACCATCGAGGGTTCCGGAGCAGTGTCTGGCCCAGGGCCGGACTTAGATCCCTCGGGAGCCTTACCCCCTTTTGGCCTGGAGTCCGGGAGGTCGCCTTGAGGTGCCTCCAGGCCCACCTCCTCCGGATTTAGTCCCTTTTGGGACTCCACCTCGGCGTTGTCCGTAGGGAGAGCGGAGGAGGCCGTCGGAAGTGAAGCACTATTCACATCTGACGAATCCAACGAACCACTCATCGAATCGTCGAGCTGAGCCTTGGGCGGACTGCATGACCAAATTCGGCGTTAGAAAATGCCAAATAACGGAAAAGTACCCTAAGTTATTTGAATATCCGGATGCTTACGATTTTGCCAGGGGCTTGACCCTGGATGGCCATTCCTCCCCCCCCGTCTTCGGCATCGGAGGCGTAGTCCGGTAGAAAGGTCTTCCCCCTCTTGGACCCTCCGGCCTCCCTAGTTGGGGCGGCCTTTCTTTTCTTTCCTCCCCCCGTTGGATTGGGAGAGGCGTCTTCTTCTTCCTCCTCCTCCTCGTCTTCGGAGGCGGAGGGTGCGTCGGGGTTGTCGGGCGATGAATCCGACACCACCAGTCGCCGGGAGCTCTTTCGATTCCCCGTGGCCTTCTT
Source organism: Triticum aestivum (assembly GCF_018294505.1). Classification (NCBI taxonomy): domain Eukaryota; kingdom Viridiplantae; phylum Streptophyta; class Magnoliopsida; order Poales; family Poaceae; genus Triticum; species Triticum aestivum. Next base: position 65,415,732 of record NC_057804.1, on the reverse strand, counting down.
CTTGGCCTTCTTCTCCGGCACCACGTGAGGTGCCAGAACCAGCAGCTTCGTTAAGCGAGCGTCCGCTGGGTCTTCGGGCAAGGGAGCCGGACAGTCGATCTGTCTGGCCTTCTTCTACCAATCCTGCTAAAGAGATGGGAGTTTAGATCCCGCATAGAATCAAATCTCTGAAAAACAAATGCCCCATAAAGGGAAAATTAAGCTCACCGCGCTGGCTTGGCGCTTGGCGCAGAATCCGCGATCCTCGGTGACGGGAGGGGAGACCTCAGAGCTCTTGAATAGCACCTTCCAGGCATCCTCGTGCTTTGTGTCAAAGAGCCGAGACAGAGTCTGGTGCTGGGCCGGGTCTAACTCCCACAAGATGAAAGCCTGTCGTTGACACGGGAGAATCCGGCGGAAGAGCATGACCTGGACTACGGTGACAAGTTTAACCTTCCTGCCGATCAGGTCTTTGATGCAGGTTTGAAGTCCGGTCACTTCCGCCGAATTACCCCATGACAGGCCCGTCTCTTTCCAAGATGTGAGCCGTGTGGGGATGCCGGATCAGAATTCGGGGGCCGCTGCCCATTCTGGGTCACGCGGCTCGGTGATATAGAACCACCCCGATTGCCACCCTTTGATAGTCTCTACGAAGGCGCCCTCGAGCCATGTAACGTTGGCTACCTTGCCCACCATGGCACCTCCGCACTCCGCTTGGCGGCCGCCCACGACCTTCGGCTTAACGCTGAAGATCTTCAGCCATAGGCCAAAATGAGGCTGGATGCGGAGGAAGGCCTCGCACACGACGATGAACGCCGAGATGTTGAGGATGAAGTTCGGGGCCAGATCGTGGAAGTCCAGGCTGTAATAGAACATGAGCCCCCGGACGAATAGGTGAAGGGGAAAACCCAGTCCGCGGAGGAAATGGGGAAGAAAAACGAACCTCTCATGGGGCCTGGGGGTGGGGATGAGTTGCCCCACATCTGGAAGCCGGTGCGCGATGTCGTCAGACAGGTATCCGGCCTTCCTCAGCTTTTTGATTTGCCCCTCCGTGACGGAGGAGGCCATCCATCTACCTCCCGCTCCGGACATGATCGGAGAAGGTTGAGGTGGGAAGTGCGGGCTTGGGCGTTGGAGCTCGATCGCGCAGGGACGAATAAGCAAAGGAGGAAGAAGGCGTGAATGGAAAGGGCGGATTCTTATCCCCTTATATGGGCGGCCAAAACTACGAGCCCCCACCGGCCTAATAAAACTCGCTTCTCTCCCAAGCGCCGCGGTTAATGGCGCGGTTGGGTTACCCATGCCCGTATTGATGAAAATCCTGGAATAAGGGGACACGATCTCTGCTTTGACAAGACGTGCCAAGGAAACCGCCTCGCTAAACACGCCGAGGTGGAACAATAAAATGAATAAAATCCTGGCTGTGGCCTGATGTCACGCTGCGGAATACGTCAGCAGATTAGATTGGTGCAAATGTTATTCCCTCTATGGTGGCATGTGGAACTTATTTTGCAGAGACGGACACTATCCTGGTGTTCAACATCTTCTATGAAGTATTCGGGGGAGGAACCCGCCTTGCAATGCCGAAGACAACTTGCACGCCGGACTCATCGTCATTGAAGCCTGGTTCAGGGCTATTGAGGGAGTCCTGGATTAGGGGGTGTCCGGATGGCCGGACTATGACCTTTGGCCGGACTCCCGGACTATGAAGATATAAGATTGACGACTCCGTCCCGTGTCCGGATGGGACTTTCCTTGGCGTGGAAGGCAAGCTTGGCGATACGATATGAAGATCTCCTCCCATTGTAACGGACTCTGTGTAACCCTAGCCCTCTCCGTGTCTATGTAAACCGGAGAGTTTTAGTCCGTAGGACGAACAACAATCATACCATATGCTAGCTTCTAGGGTTTAGCCTCTCTGATCTCGTGGTAGATCAACTCTTGTACTACCCATATCATCAATATTAATCAAGTAGGAGTAGGGTTTTGCCTCCATCGAGAGGGCCCGAACCTGGGTAAAAACATCGTGTCCCTTGTCTCCTATTACCATCCGCTTAGACGCATAGTTCGGGACCCCCTACCCGAGATCCGCCGGTTTTGACACCGACAGCTACCACAGCACCGTCAAATTCTCAGCTGATGCGTACACGGCGCCGCACCAGAGGCGGTACTCTTTCATATCTGCTCAACTTATTTATCGCAGCAAGAAAATAGATCGCCACTGCTTTACTCTGATTTCTTGTCTTGGTTGCGGAGTTGCCTTTGTTCGGTTTGCACCATCAGATCCGCCATGGCACGCTCAACACTATACTCCCAATGCTTACGGTTTTCCCCTTTTATATTCCACACTAGTTAAATCATACTAGACTAAATTTTTCAGAGCTCGCCGGAGTTCGCCGATGCGAACGAAGGGGCTCGGGTGGTTGTGGGGCCTCGCCGAACAAAGAAAACTCGACGCGGGTGGGGGTTGGGGCAGGGGTGGGGGCTGGGGGTGGCATAGGAACACATGCGGTGGGGGCCGTTGGTCCGGCCGGCGTCCCGTGCGGTGTTCTGTATGGGAAGAATCAGAGACGAGGAAGAAGATTGGTTAGGAGACATAGGATCTTCATCCAACCGCTTGAAATGGTTGAGAGACAGCTGAGAGTTGCATTCTTAATGCACTCTGGTTCATCATGTGTGGGCACTGCGCAACCAACATTTTATTATCCAAAATCTTCTTGCTCTTCTTTACCATGTAACTCTTCCGTTCTTCTTTAATATGTACTCTCTCCGTTCCTAAATACAAGTCTTTGTATAGATTCCACCATGGACTACATATGGAGCAAAATGAGTGAATCTACACTCTAAAATGTATCTGGATACATCTGTATGTGATCCATAGTGGAAATTTCTACCAAGACTTATATTTTGGAACAGAGGGAGTTTGATAGTAGTACAGTATGTTCCTTGTACTGAAGATGAGCAGGGACATTTGCAGTGTAGAGGTCTATACGGTCGGTTCTGATGGACACTTTGAGCCTCTTTGATTCGTCGGATCTTGTAAACATAGGAATAGGATTTGTATTGGCCTGCCCACTTGAATGCTATAAGAACAGCAAGGAAATGCGGGGAGCTGTGTTGCCTTTGAGAGTTACACTGATATTAACAGTACCGCACCTTCACTTGAAGAGAGCTGGTATCCAAAGCCTTTCTAGCCGTACCGGCAAACTAGCACATATATTCCAGCAAGTTCCACTTTTCTTATTTTACTCTGATGCTTAAGGTTTTCCCATTATATCTACACTATGATCTGTGTAGCTGCTTTGTGTCGCACTAGCAGCAGTCCACTCTTGAAGCTAAACACTGCAATGACTCACAAAATTGGCACCAAGGCATTGGGTGCCATTCTGGATGCAATGAAACTCATACGCTCCCCACCTGTTGAATCTTGTTCAGAATATGATCCTAATGACTCTTGTTCAAAATTGCCACATATAGAGAGACAGCATGGAATTGCATTTCTTTGGGCGATGTGATTCATCATGAGTGGGCAACCAACATTGTATGCAATGAAGCGGAACCTCAAGAATATGCTTCCTCTTCTGTTCTTTAACATGTTCCTCTTTGTTTATTCTGTAATTAGTACGTACAGTATGTTCCTTGTCAGGAAGGGGCACAGGGACATCTGCAGTCAATAGCTGATAGAGCTGGCCTGTACGTGATCGATAGGCTTTCAATTACTAGCGGCAATACAACATCGTATTTTCAAGCCAGTTCCACTTTCCCGATTTATATATCGTGGTTATGGTGTACCCCTATTATGTACACTATGATTTGCCTAGTTGCTGTGTGCTCTTGTTATCATGGTTTGGCAATAAACTATCTATACAGTATATTATGAACCTGTCATCTGCCAGCTATCCTTACTTCTGGAGCCTATTTTTTTGTGTACTTGTGCCAGATTATATAAATGCACGCACCATATTACAGCACACATGAGCGCTCTCATCAGAATCCAGTGATAGCACACAAGTGTTTACAGGGGCGCCCCTATATTAGAATATCATCTGCATTACAAAGATAATCTCACAACTATTTATGTTTTCATGGTTCTCAGATATTATACGCAATTACTGTGAATATCAGAATCCACGCATTAGAAGAATATTGTGGAACACTGCAATGACTTACAAAATTGGCACCAAGGCATTGAGTGCCATTCTGTAAGCAATGAAACTCATACGCTCCTCACTTACTCCAGCAAGTAATGACTATTCTAACCTCGAGGAGTCAAAGGCACATGGCCTGTCCTGTTCACCCATCAAGGTGCCTGTTCTAATTTTGCAAGGTTTTATTGATTGCACGTATCTTGCATATGTTGTCTTGCATTTCTTCTACTTTGTTGCACCGTCATCTGCCTAGTTTACTCATCATATAACTCAAGATGCCATGCCCATCCATTATCAATACATATTCCATCTGTCATCATACCATGTTTTTCCACTCAAATGATGTTCTTGTGCATCAGACATCAAAAAGGAAGAGGGTGATTGCCGAACCCGAAGGAGCACCAGCAAAGTCCTTGAAAAACGTGGTGGTGCCGGAGAAATCACACAGCGCCCCACTTATATTGGCTGTACAACCAGTGACACAAAACGTAGGACCGACTCCAGCAGATTGTACCCATACTTCACTGGCCACACCACTAGACCCACCACAAAGGACGTGCACTCCAGCAAAAGGTATACCGATTTCATTTGCCATAGCACTAGCCGTACCACAGAAAAATCCCACTCCAGCAAAAAGTAGAGCAAGTCCACCGGCCGAAGACCTATCCCAACTGTAGAGACAGCCAATTCCTGCAGATTGGAACCCCATTCGATTTATTCCCAGTTTAAAAGGCAATGCTTTCAATGTTGTTAGGTACTACGTGCATATATTCCCATCATGTGAAGATCATAGTGAAGACAAACACCATTCTCACATCTTCCTGTCCAACTTACGTGTAAGTGCTATTATTCATGGTTACTATTTTCCTGTTTTCTGCTGATCGAACACATCAATGATTTACATTACATTGTTGTAACTAGGCGAGGGTCAATCTGGATAGTCATGACGAGCAAAGCTTGCTTGTGCTTTTCAAGGAAGCATTGCAGCAGTATTGGTGTTACCTGAGGAAATCACGCTTTGATGGCAAGTCTATAAACGAATTTCTGGTGAAGTCTCCTATGCTAAATTTAGAAGACATTGAATGGAAAAACCTTGTTATGCACTGGTCTCGTTCCCAGGATGAGGTACTGTCTATGAAATCACATGACAATTTGAACTTCTACTTTTCCGCATGTGCCTTACGGATCTTTTTTGAAGGAAATCTGCTCGAAGAAGAATTCCGATTTGAAAAGAACGACAGGATATCGCAAATATGCTGCCCGCTGCTTTGCTCTTGTTAGTATCTGTTGTCCTGTATCACTGTACTTGCATACATACCTGGTTCATTATGTGACAGTAGTATGCCTGATAGCTTGCTTATCAATTGTTCGCTCCAAATTATCTGATCTGTATGAATGGTTACATTAGTGTAGAATATATCCAATGCTAATGAATTTTTTTAGCTCTGCATTTCTCTTGTAAGTACATGTTGTCCTTTATCAGTGTACTTATATTGACAGGTAGTTGTTCATGTACCATCACTCTGCAGCTTATTTTCCTTTGCCCTCCATTTTCTACACATTAGATATATATTTACTCTTACCATAAGGTTGGTACTGAAGAAGTTTAGCTGTGTATTGCTCTTGGCTGTACCTTTTGCCTGTATTGGTGCACATACATTTATAGCTACTTGGTTATGTAGCATCACTCTTCATCTTATTTTAAACATTCTCCATTTTTTCGTATATTATCACATCTATATATGCTCTTAACAAAATGTAGAATAAATGCAATGCTTATGAAGAAGATTCTATGGTAAACTTCTTGAATTGCCCCCCCCCATCAGCATGGACAAGGGCTTTATAGAGCCTGTCTTCACCAGTAATGTAAGTTTGTCCTTCTCAAGCCTTCAAACTTTGTTGTGTATATTTGGTTAGGCATGACTGCAACAGCTGTTTATTTTAGGTGTTTGCATCAAATTGCATGTTTAAAGTTTATTATGTAGTTCATAAACAAAAGTTTGTCCTTCTCAAGTTAAGTTTTCAGTTGTACAACCAAGTTCCTTCTTCATACCATGTAAATTAAACAATACAGAGCAAGTGATCTCCTTTTGCACTGCATGTATGCTTCCGTTCTTCATCCGTAATCCAGTGGTGTGGTGAACCTACCCACTACAGCACAATGTCATATTCTGCAATGTCTTAACTATGAACAATGTCATATCATTCTACTATTATTTAAACCGTCTCTTTATTTGCCAATCTGAAATGGGATAAATTGACAGCACACTAACCATTGATACTTATGAGTTCTTGATCTGTAATCCAGTGGTGTTGTGAAGCTGCCAACTCCTTCACAATGTCATTTCCTGCCATGTCTTGACCTGGACAATACCATATTGTGTTAATGCATTTTTAAACTGTGTCACTTTATTCGTCAGTAAGAAATGTGATGAATTGTCAGCACTGCTACTTTTATGTGCAAAACCTGTCATATGTCTGCTTGTTTATCTTTCAGAGTGAGGAAGATATAAGTGTTGAACAAGCGCAATCTCATCATCTTGCTCAGGTGCTTGCGCTGCAGCTCGCCAGCAGGGCTAACCTTTCTTGAACTCTATTGAAGTGCTGTCGGTTTTGTATATTATTTTGTCGGCGTGTTTATTTGCACTGGTGGCGATCTTTGATGCCCAGTGTATGTAATCTGCTGTCTGCTTGTGCTTTATTATCATAGTGGCGAACCTTGATGCCCAGTGGATGTAATATGCCATAATTTCTTTATTGTATAGTCTAGGTTTTTTTATTCACGATGTTGTAGTTATTTTACTGTATATATATCCTGTCTTCGAAGTAAAGCGGCCAAACCATAAAATTACGGTACATAATCGGGCCGTCATGCAATCACGATGTATGACCCGCATCATGGGGCTCGTCAAACTGGCCCACTAGTAGATTCGGGCCTTTAATAGGCCGAGTAACCCCCGGCCCTCTTTTCGCAAGAAAACTCAATGGGCTTTTAGGAGGCGGAGAAGTAGGTTGGGCCTGAAACGTGCCAAACAGGTCACGGGCCGGCAGCAGCCCGAAATGGACCCCGACCCATGATTGTGCGAATCAAATCACGGGCTTTTAACAGGCCAAAATTGTCTCGGTCCTTGTTTGGCCCAATCAGATATCGGCTGCGAGCAGGCCGGATGCAAACCGAGTCGTAGTTAGGCCCAACTATATGACAAGCTTTTAACAGGCCGAAATTAATATAGGGCCGAAATGTTAAACGAGTCCTTAACAGGCCAAAACTAATATCGGGCCGAATTACTAAATGGGCCTTTTGCAAGTGGGCCCAAAAGCATCGCGTTTAGTTAACGGGCCAAATCTGATATGGGCCATAATTGAGGCCAAAGCCTCTTAAAGGGCCGGACCTGATCTGTGCCGTGATTTTGCCCAGAACGTGGGAGGCTTTTGACGGGCCGGATCTCATATGGGCCATTATTAGGCCCGGAATGTGGCGGGCCATTAATGGACCGGATCAAATATGGGCCGGCATTTGGCCCAAAACATGGCAGCCAGTTAATGGGCTGGCCTACTAGGGACCCCAAAATCTTGTGGGCCTACAGCTGGGCCGGCCCATTAGTGTCGGTGAAATGTCGTGGTCCTTTAGCCGGCCCGGCCCATTATGATCCGCAAGAATGTTGTGGGCCTTTACCTGGGCCGGCCCATTATGGCACACAAAAATCTTGTGGGCCTTTACCTGGGCCGGCCTATTATGGCCCGCGAAATCTTGTGGGCCTTTAGCTAGGCCAGCCCATTATGGTCCGCAAAATCTCATGGGCCTTTAGCTGGGCCGGCCCATTATGGTCTGCAAAATCTTGTGGGCCTTTAGTTCGGCCGTCCCATTTAAACTTGATGGGCGGTGCCACGTGTCGACATATCATAGGCGCCTTCTGTCCAATGAGTGGATGGCATCTATCCCAACGATGAGCCGACACGTGTTTCCTCCAGCCAATGATGATTTTACACATGGAAAATCCCCATTGGTCGGGGCTGTCAACGGGTTATCGGATCGAAAACTCGACCCGATAGCTTAACGGCATTCCGTTATGGTGGATGCCACGTGTCGGTCACCCTTGACGAAAGAACTTCTGTGACGCGCGATTTATCGTCATGGAAGTGGACACTTCCGTGATGATAATTTTGGTAATATCATGGAACACTTCTACGACAGCATAGGTATAACTATCTTGATTCTGTCATAAATTTGTCATGGATGTACATGCACGACAAAAAACACGACCTACTGTGACAAACACGTATCACGGAAGTGTATTTTTTTGTAGTGACGGGCCCGCACTAAGTGCGCAAAATGGACGCGTTACCTCAAGGTAGCTAGATCCAAACCATGCACCCCTGCCGTCTAGACTCACGTGGTGCACCACTTACGCACTAGACCCAAACCACTTACACCGGCCCCCAAGCCAAGCATTCCCCCCGGGTAGACTCATATGTCGCACACCACAAAATAGAATAAGCACAAGACTTTCACCCCGATTCACTAGATTACTACCTTGTGCACCCCTAGCCAGCATGATACACTGCATGCACCTAGAGCTACCTGGGCCCACAGCATGAACCACTACACGTACGTGTCCACAAAACGAACTAACCAATAATCAACTTTTTTTGCCAAAACAATTTAGTTATTTTTATAATGGCTTGAAAATAAAAAGGTTTCTGTTAACTAATAATTTCCTTAATTACAATAAGGTCCATTTTGTAACCACACAAAATTCCTACCTTCCCTTGAAAAAAAGAATTCTTCTCTCACGCACGATGGCCTTGACCTATAATCTAAGAGTCGATCCATCTCCCCATGGGGGCCAAGTTGCACGAAGTAGATATTTTTGGTTGGTTGCAAATTTCTCTCCAAAACGGTTTATTATGAGAAAATCACCTTATATTTTTTTACTTCCAAAGACATGTGGTGACAAAAGCATGGAACAAAATCGTAGGAGGCACGGTTGGATACGTGCACATGCTGTCTTTTTCTACTACAACTGGACTTGTTGGCAAACTGCATGTGCACGTGTCATGTTTCAATTTATCTTGAAAATTATGTTGTACACATTTACATAGACGCTTGAATTATTGTTCTCATATGTTAATAATTCCTAAATATTGAAATTCAGCATGCACATAACACATGGCATCCAAGCTTCGTTAGCGACCGCTTGGATTCATCTGGTATATGCCAACTGTCTGGTATTTGGCAGGGGAATGTGGATCCATGTGATGCCATGCGTTTCATCTGGACCCATGTCATGCACCCCCAGCCAATCGGGCCGACATCATGTGCCGCTAGGCTTCTCGATCCTAACCATGCTCTAGTGTCCACCATGGGTAGAGATGCTCAGGTACACAGGTTTGCTGACACTAGTGAATAACGTCGTATCTCGGTGTGCAATATGTGTAGTCGCGTGTTGCTTTGACATACCTGGCATGCCGAGGGAAGAGACTCGTGTTGGAGGTCCAACAAACCGAGGTGGGGTCAATAATGGATGGATGGTGTGGGTGAACCTGGCAAATGGTGCACAGTTTGAGTGAAGCTGGCTAGGTGTGCATGGCTGGGGGCTAGATGGCTAATGAGTGCGCATGCGTCTTGTGTACATTGTCAAGGTTGACCGATAAGTGTCTACTTGGCCACACGTGCATGCATGGTGTGGGTCCAATTGGTGTGCAGCGCACGGGACGAGCCTTGGTTGCTAGGGTCCACATCTTGCGGCACAGAGTTCTGAAGCAGATGAAGGGGCAGGCCCCGCACACCGTTCATATGCCAGACTCGTTTCCTCTCAATGGACAATGGCTCCGAGGCGACCCTTCTCATTGGTGGCACATGACCCATATATATGGACCAAAGAGCTTAGCATGTGATTGTTACCCCATTCCCTGCTATGATTTCATGTGGCTGCGGTATAGATCGTGAATTCCCGATGATACTACCCTAGAAATGTGGCAACTATCCTGAATATGGCACGCGGGACCCAAGAAAGGCTGGTACCTAGCATGCGTGTTTGGATTGTTCTCCATTCACCCGAGAGAAAGCACAGATGAAAACAGAGGAACGGGCCCACACTAAGTGCACAAACCGGACGCATTACCTCAAGGTAGCTAGATCCAAACCATGCACCCCCACCGTCTAGACTCACGTGGCGCACCACTTACGCACTAGACCCACACCACTTACATCGGCCCCCAACCCAAGCATTCCCCCCGGGTAGACTCATATGTCACACACCACAAAATAGAATTAGCACAAGACTTTCACCTCGATTCACCAGATTACTACCTTGTGCACCCCTAGCCAGCATGATACACTGCATGCACCTAGAGCTACCTGGTCCCACAACATGCACCACTACACGTACGTGTCCACAAAACGAACTAACCAATAATCAACTTTTTTTGCCAAAACAATTTAGTTATTTTTATAATGGCTTGAAAATAGCAAGGTTTCTGTTAAATAATAATTTCCTTAATTACAATAAGGTCCATTTTGTAACCACACAAAATTCCTACCTTCCCTCGAAAAAAAGAATTCTTCTCTCACGATCACGATGGTCTCACCCTATAATCTAGGAGTCGATCCAATCTCCCCACGGGGGCCAAGTTGCACGAAGTAGATATTTTTGGTTGGTTGCAAATTTCTCTCCAAAATGGTTTATTATGAGAAAATCACCTTATATTTTTTTTACTTCCAAAGACATGTGGCGACAAAAGCATGGAACAAAATCGTAGGAGGCACGGTTGGATACATGCACATGCTGTCTTTTTCTACTACAACTGGACTTGTTGGCAAACTGCATGTGCACGTGTCATGTTTCAATTTATCTTGAAAATTATGTTGTACACATTTACATAGACGCTTGAATTATTGTTCTCATATGTTAATAATTCCTAAATATTGAAATTCAGCATGCACATAACACATGGCATCCAAGCTTCGTTAGCGACCGCTTGGATTCATCTGGTATATGCCAACTGTCTGGTATTTGGCAGGGGAATGTGGATCCATGTGATGCCATGCGTTTCATCTGGACCCATGTCATGCACCCCCAGCCAATCGGGCCAACATCATGTGCCGCTAGGCTTCTCGATCCTAACCATGCTCTAGTGTCCACCATGGGTAGAGATGCTCAGGTACACAGGTTTGCTGGCACTAGTGAATAACGTCGTATCTCGGTGTGCAATATGTGTAGTCGCGTGTTTCTTTGACATACCTGGCATGCCGAGGGAAGAGACTCGTGTTGGAGGTCCAACAAACCGAGGTGGGGCCAATAATGGATGGATGGTGTGGGTGAACCTGGCAAACGGTGCACAGTTTGAGTGAAGCTGGCTAGGTGTGCATGGCTGGGGGCTAGATGGCTAATGAGTGCGCATGCGTCTTGTGTACATTGTCAAGGTTGACCGATAAGTGTCTACTTGTCCACACGTGCATGCATGGTGTGGGTCCAATTGGTGTGCAGCGCACGGGACGGGCCTTGGTTGCTAGGGTCCACATCTTGCAGCACAGAGTTCTGAAGCAGATGAAGGGGCAGGCCCCGCACACCGTTCATATGCCAGACTCGTTTCCTCTCAATGGACAATGGCTCCGAGGCGACCCTTCTCATTGGTGGCACATGACCCATATATATGGACCAAAGAGCTTAGCATGTGATTGTTACCCCATTCCCTGCTATGATTTCATGTGGCTGCGGTATAGATCGTGCATTCCCGATGATACTACCCTAGAAATGTGGCAACTATCCCGAATATGGCACGCGGGACCCAAGAAAGGCTGGTACCTAGCATGCGTGTTTGGATTGTTCTCCATTCACCCGAGAGAAAGCACAGATGAAAACAGAGGAACGGGCCCACACTCAGTGCGCAAACCGGACGCATTACCTCAAGGTAGCTAGATCCAAACCATGCACCCCCACCGTCTAGACTCACGTGGCGCACAACTTACGCACTAGACCCACACCACTTACATCGGACCCCAACCCAAGCATTCCCCCCGGGTAGACTCATATGTCACACACCACAAAATAGAATTAGCACAAGACTTTCACCTCGATTCACCAGAGTACTACCTTGTGCACCCCTAGCCAGCATGATACACTGCATGCACCTAGAGCTACCTGGGCCCACAACATGCACCACTACACGTACGTGTCCACAAAACGAACTAACCAATAATCAACTTTTTTTGCCAAAACAATTTTGTTATTTTTATAATGGCTTGAAAATAGCAAGGTTTCTGTTAAATAATAATTTCCTTAATTACAATAAGGTCCATTTTGTAACCACACAAAATTCCTACCTTCCCTCGAAAAAAAGAATTCTTCTCTCACGATCACGATGGTCTCACCCTATAATCTAGGAGTCGATCCAATCTCCCCACGGGGGCCAAGTTGCACGAAGTAGATATTTTTGGTTGGTTGCAAATTTCTCTCCAAAACGGTTTATTATGAGAAAATCACCTTATATTTTTTTACTTCCAAAGACATGTGGCCACAAAAGCATGGAACAAAATCGTAGGAGGCACGGTTGGATACGTGCACATGCTGTCTTTTTCTACTACAACTGGACTTGTTGGCAAACTGCATGTGCACGTGTCATGTTTCAATTTATCTTGAAAATTATGTTGTACACATTTACATAGACGCTTGAATTATTGTTCTCATATGTTAATAATTCCTAAATATTGAAATTCAGCATGCACATAACACATGGCATCCAAGCTTCGTTAGCGACCGCTTGGATTCATCTGGTATATGCCAACTGTCTGGTATTTGGCAGGGGAATGTGGATCCATGTGATGCCATGCGTTTCATCTGGACCCATGTCATGCACCCCCAGCCAATCGGGCCAACATCATGTGCTGCTAGGCTTCTCGATCCTAACCATGCTCTAGTGTCCACCATGGGTAGAGATGCTCAGGTACACAGGTTTGCTGGCACTAGTGAATAACGTCGTATCTCGGTGTGCAATATGTGTAGTCGCGTGTTTCTTTGACATACCTGGCATGCCGAGGGAAGAGACTCGTGTTGGAGGTCCAACAAACCGAGGTGGGGCCAATAATGGATGGATGGTGTGGGTGAACCTGGCAAACGGTGCACAGTTTGAGTGAAGCTGGCTAGGTGTGCATGGCTGGGGGCTAGATGGCTAATGAGTGCGCATGCGTCTTGTGTACATTGTCAAGGTTGACCGATAAGTGTCTACTTGGCCACACGTGCATGCATGGTGTGGGTCCAATTGGTGTGCAGCGCATGGGACGGGCCTTGGTTGCTAGGGTCCACATCTTGCAGCACAGAGTTCTGAAGCAGATGAAGGGGCAGGCCCCGCACACCGTTCATATGCCAGACTCGTTTCCTCTCAATGGACAATGGCTCCGAGGCGACCCTTCTCATTGGTGGCACATGACCCATATATATGGACCAAAGAGCTTAGCATGTGATTGTTACCCCATTCCCTGCTATGATTTCATGTGGCTGCGGTATAGATCGTGAATTCCCGATGATACTACCCTAGAAATGTGGCAACTATCCCGAATATGGCACGCGGGACCCAAGAAAGGCTGGTACCTAGCATGCGTGTTTGGATTGTTCTCCATTCTCCCGAGAGAAAGCACAGATAAAAACAGAGGAACGGGCCCACACTCAGTGCGCAAACGGGACGCATTACCTCAAGGTAGCTAGATCCAAACCATGCACCCCCACCGTCTAGACTCACGTGGCGCACCACTTACACACTAGACCCACACCACTTACATCGGCCCCCAACCCAAGCATTCCCCCCGGGTAGACTCATATGTCACACACCACAAAATAGAATTAGCACAAGACTTTCACCTCGATTCACCAGATTACTACCTTGTGCACCCCTAGCCAGCATGATACACTGCATGCACCTAGAGCTACCTGGGCCCACAACATGCACCACTACACATACGTGTCCACAAAACGAACTAACCAATAATCAACTTTTTTTGCCAAAACAATTTAGTTATTTTTATAATGGCTTGAAAATAGCAAGGTTTCTGTTAAATAATAATTTCCTTAATTACAATAAGGTCCATTTTGTAACCACACAAAATTCCTACCTTCCCTCGAAAAAAAGAATTCTTCTCTCACGATCACGATGGTCTCACCCTATAATCTAGGAGTCGATCCAATCTTCCCACGGGGGCCAAGTTGCACGAAGTAGATATTTTTGATTGGTTGCAAATTTCTCTCCAAAACGGTTTATTATGAGAAAATCACCTTATTTTTTTTTACTTCCAAAGACATGTGGCGACAAAAACATGGAACAAAATCGTAGGAGGCATGGTTGGATATGTGCACATGCTATCTTTTTCTACTACAACTGGACTTGTTGGCAAATTGCATGTGCACGTGTCATGTTTCAATTTATCTTGAAAAGTATGTTGTACACATTTACATAGGCGATTGAATTATTGTTTTTATATGTTAATAATCCCTAAATATTGACCACGTGACACATGTGGTAAGCAATCCAAACAATTCAAAAAAAATCCTTAAATATTGAATTTAGGCATGCAACTAGAAATTATCAGTCATAGAACGAACATCTCTTTCGTAAAGATTAAGGTACTTCCACATTAAATCTAATACTACAAATTCAAAGGATCAACTTAATACATTAACAACACATAGGGATGTAGCCCAGGAATCCAACGAGTAGAGAGAAAAGGAGGAACAAAAGCTGGAAGAAGGATCGGCCAGTAGCAGCGCCATCAGCCTCCTAGCATCACAACTCCAGGTCTCCAGCCTTGTGAACTCCAGTTTTTTTCCTGCGAGACATGAATGACAAAGTTGTTGTTATAGGTTAGGACTTAGTGAAAATTACAGTTATGTTGAAACAGTTATAATGACAAGCAGTGTTGACATGATGGTTACAACAAGCAAACAAAACCAAGATCACAAGTTGCAACTTACTTTTAACATCAAACAATTATATTAACATGGCCACTTTAGAGCAAGATTTTACCATGCAACATAAACTTGTCATACAAACAAAAGGCATGGCATGAAAGTATTGACAACATAATGCAAATAAGTTTTAGGAAGCATGGCCATAGGAGTTATATTTTTAGTGGCAACCTTCAAGCAAAGTTGCTTAGTTTTATAACAGAAAGGGTTGCTGTTATCGGTAGAGGCACACTGAGGTTGGCTAGGCATCGAGGATGACCAGTGCGCAAGGGGCCACATGACTGGGAGCATTTGTGTGTGCATGACTACCATGGGACTCGGATGTCAGTGGCTTACTCAGAAAACAAAAGGGAGGTTTATAGTTTAGTGGGAACCATCAAGCAAATTCGCAAAGTTCTATAGCTGACAGATTTATACTTGCTGAGATGCACAGAGTAAAATGATGGCATGTTGGAGGCAATAAATAAATATGCTACATGGCTTGTCATGGCATCTAATTGCATATAATGCTAGTAAAAATCATGGAGAACAAGACATACAACATGAGCATCTCCATAAGAGCTGGTAGCTCTACCAAAAAGCAATCAACAACTCAAAAAAGGTTCAAATATAGTATCAAGCACTTAATAATAGAAAGACACATAACAAATTTTTGGAGTAGAAGTGCAGGTGAACATCAAATTCTACCACTACAATAGTACAAATTTAGCTTAGGGTTCACATACATCATAATCCAACCCCCAAAAGCATGTACTCAATAACTACCACCACATCCGTAAGCACGAGCAATAGGAAGATTAGGAGTGGGAAGCTTACTCTAAACAATGGTACCTTCGCCTTGCAGACGAGGGGAGCGGCGAGGGAAGCGTGGAGAACGGCGAGGAAGCGAGGTTGTGACCACTGTCCTCCTCTTGTGCTTCGAAGTCTCCGGTGACTCCGTTGGAGGCTCCACAATCTGCAACGACACCTCGTGCATCGTGGGTTCCTGATCCAGTGGATGCTCTACCCTGGATCTGAACTCCCACCACCTGCACCTGTCCCACGGGTTGGATGAATTGGCCTGCTCCATCACCCGCATGAGGATCTTGATCTCGTGCATCGGTTGTGCGGGCGGGGGGTGGGGGGCGCTTTTCTTCTCCCTGGATGTCATTTCCCTCAAAGTGGTCATTGTCGTCCAGTTCAACTTCCTTGTGTTGTTAAACCAAGAATGGATCTCTAACAAGCTGGCCATCTTGACCTGGTCGCCGCCGGCGATCTGCTCATCCGTCGAGTTTCTTGCGTGGATGGAAGAAGGGGGTGGGATGTGGAAGAGGAGACGAGCAAAGTTGCGGCCGTGAGAAGGAGGAGAAGGCTGCGGTGGACTTGGAATGCAGGAGAGGGAGGAGATGTCGCGGTTGTAATGGTGATGGGTGAGGGGAAGGACGATGGCGGCGGTGGTTCTGCATTGGATGAGAGGGGCGGCGCGTGATTGTTTTTTTTGTATGACTTTTTTTTGAGACAATTTTTTCCTGTGACTAAAATGCCAGAGATTAAAACGGTTCCAAAAAAGCCCAACCACTTTAAACTTTTTATAATAAATATAGATAATTTGGGCCAACCAAAGCCCGCAACATGAGATTAATAGTATGCTTACAACTTAAATAACACCAAGACAAATATAGATAGATAGAATTTTTAGCTAAAAAATATAAATAGATAGATATATAGATGGCCGCCGCTTCTCCACCAGGCTCATCCTTGCTCCTCCTCCGGGCACCCTTCACTACTCCTCCATGGTGTTGTTGATGGGGTACGGCAGAGTGTGCATGCGCTCGTTAGTGGGGAAGATGTTGTCGTAGTCCGTGAAGATGTTATGGGTGGTGAAAGCTATGAACTCGCAGCCACACCAGTACACGTGGCCGAGGAGGTAGATGATGACCCACAAGTATAGGGGATCTATCGTAGTCCTTTCAATAAGTAAGAGAGTCGAACCCAACGAGGAGCAAAAGGAAATGACAAGCGGTTTTCAGTAAGGTATTCTCTGCAAGTACTGAAATTGTAGGTAACATATAGTTTTGTGATAAGATAATTTGTAACGGGTAACAAGCAATGAAAGTAAATAAGGTGCAGCAAGGTGGCACAATCCTTTTTGTAGCAAATGATGAGCCAGGACAAGTTCTTATAATGAGAAAAGCGCTCCCGAGGACACATGGGAATTATCATCAAGCTAGTTTTCATCACGCTCTTATGATTCACGTTCGTTACTTTGATAATTTGATATGTGGGTGGACCGGTGCTTGGGTACTGCCCTTTCTTGGACAAGCATCCCACTTATGATTAACTCCTATTGCAAGCATCCGCAACGACAAAATAAGTATTAAGGTAAACCTAACCATAGCATGAAACATGTGGATCCAAATCAGCCCCTTACGAAGCAACGCATAAACTAGGGTTTAAGCTTCTGTCACTCTAGCAACCCACCATCTACTTATTACTTCCCAATGCCTTCCTCTAGGCCCAAACAACGGTGAAGTGTCATGTAGTCAACGTTCACATAACACCACTAGAGGAGAGACAACATACATCTCATCAAAATATCGAACAAATACCAAATTCACATGACTACTAATAGCAAGACTTCTCCCATGTCCTCAGGAACAAACGTAACTACTCACAAAGCGTATTCATGTTCATAATCAAAGGGTATTAATATTCATTAAGGATCTGAACATATGATCTTCCACCAAATAAACCAACTAGCATCAACTACAAGGAGTAATCAACACTACTAGCAACCCACAGGTACCAATCTGAGGTTTTGGTACAAAGATTGGATACAAGAGATGAACTAGGGTTTGAGAGGAGATGGTGCTGGTGAAGATGTTGATGGAGATTGACCCCCTCCCGATGAGAGGATCGTTGGTGATGACGATGGTGATGATTTCCCCCTCCCGGAGGCAAGTTTCCCCGGCAGAACAGCTCCGCCGGAACCCTAGATTGGTTCCGCCTTGTGGCGGCGGAGTTTCGTCCCGTAAGCTTGCTTAGTATTTTTTTCCAGGGTAGAAGACTTCATATAGCAGAAGATGGGCACCGGAGGGCCACCAGTGGGCCCATGAGGCAGGGGGCGCGCCCAGCAGGGGTGGGCGCGCCCCCCATCCTCATGGCCAGGGTGTGCGCCCCCTCTTGTACTTCTTCCGCTCAATAATTATCATTAATTCCAAAAATGACTTTCGTGGAGTTTCAGGACTTTTGGAGTTGTGCAGAATAGGTCTCCAATGTTTGCTCCTTTTCCAGCCCAGAATCCCAGCTGTCGGCATTCTCCCTCTTCATGATAAACCTTGTAAAATAATAGTGAATAGCCATAAGTATTGTGACATAATGTGTAATAAAAGCCCATAATGCAATAAATATCGATATAAAAGCATGATGCAAAATGGACGTATAAACTCCCCCAAGCTTATACCTTGCTTGTCCTTAAGCAGAAGCCGATATCGAAAAATATGTACACATGTTTAGAGATAGAGGTGTCGATAAAAATAAAATACGGACATGAGGGCATCATGATCATTCTTTTAACAACAACATATATAAATTTTGTCATATGATTTCGTATGCTCAAGTAACAATCTATTCACAATGTCACGTTTGGTATAGAAACTTCATTGAGAACTAACAAACTATAATATCGGTCATTGAAGCAATTGCAATTTATCATAACATGGGAAAGAGTCAATAATAGAGCTTTTCAGCAAGTCCACGTACTCAACTATCATTTTGTCTTCTACAATTGCTAACACTCATGCAATACTTATGGTTCTGGAGTTTTAATCGGACACAGAGAAAGATAGGGGCTTATAGTGTTGCCTCCCAATGTTTTACCTCAAGGGTAATATTAACAATAATAGTTCATGCTAACTTACATCCAATTGGATATATGTATCAGGATCTTTCCAACACGAGGTGCTTGCCAAAGGATAAAATGAAAAAGGGAAAGGTGAAGATCACCTTGACTCCTGCATAGGTATAAGACATAAAGTAAAAGATAGGCCCTTTGCAGAGGGAAGCAGAGGTTGTCATGTGCTTTTTGGTTGGATGCACAAAATCTTAATGCAAAAGAACGTCACTTTATATTGCCACTTGGGATATGAACCTTTATTATGCAATCCGTCGCTTTTATTACTTCCATATCACACGATCGTATAAAGCTTATTTTCTCTGCACTAATAAGTCATACATATTTAAAGCAATTTCTATTGCTTGCAACATGACAACTTACTTGAAGGATCTTACTCAATCCATAGGTAGGCATGGTGGACTCTCATGGCAAAACTGGGTTTAAGAATATTTGGAAGCACAAGTAGTATCTCTACTTGGTGCAAGAAATTTGTCTAGCATGAGGGGGAAAGGCAATCTCAACATGTTGGACGATCCATGACAATATACTTTAACTGAGATGTGAGAAAACATAACCCATTACGTTGTCTTCCTTGTCCAAAATCAACTCTTTAACATGTCATACTTTAATGAGTGCTCACAATCATAAAAGATGTCCAAGATAGTATATTTATATGTGAAAACCTCTCTTTCTTTATTACCTCCTATTAATTGCAACGATGACCAAAACTACGTTTGCCAACTCTCAACAACTTTTAAGCCTCATACTTTTTATGTGTGAAGTCGTTACTATCCGTAAGATCAATAAGAACTCTTTTATTTCTTTTTATTCTTTCTACTTTCTTAAGATCATGGCAAGATAGAAAACACCTTGATTCAACACTAATCGTTATTATATAGCTCACGGACTCGATTACATAGAGGGATCACAAAGCAAAACTCAAAACTAATTCATACCAAAACTTTATTCTACTAGATCAAGATATTAGCAAAAGGTTCGAACTAAGAAAAATGGTAGAGATAGGAGTGTGATGGTGATACGATACCGGGGCACCTCCCCCAAGCTTGACAGTTTCCAAGGGGAGTGCCCATACCCATATGATTATGTCCTCGGAGGTGGTGAAGAAGGAGTTGTTGATGATGCAGGCTTGTCGTTCGTCTTCGGAGGCATAGGCTCACCATCATAGAAGGATGATTGAGTCTCCGGGATCCTCAAATTTGCAGCCAAACACATCCTCTTGAATCTATATTCATACTCACAGTTTTGGTTTTGCAGGTCATAGATCCGGGCTTGGAGGTGCTCGATTTTCTCATGAAGCTTGAAGATGGTCTCCCCAATATTCTTGGCGTCCAGCTTATGGTTGTTGGTGAAGTCCGTGATCATCATCTGGTTGGCGTTAAGTCCATGCTCCACCATCCCTTGGCACTTGAAAACTTGTTGTTCCATCGCTTCGAGCTTTGTATCCACGCTTTTGGTACTCCTTGGTCCTTCAACATCGTGGATGTGCAGCACCCCCTCACGCATCTCAATGGTTTGAGGGTGATGCAGCACCTCCGCGAGATAGGGGTTGATGACCCTCACGAAAAACTTGTCCTTGGGAGGGCTTGGAGACGTCATGGTGCTCTTGATCTATCAGAAAAACAGCTCGAAACAAAGACATAGGATATTTGCGTGATACGGTGGTCAAAACCTTCGGGAGATTATATAATGAATTTTTACCGACCAAAAGAAGTATCATGTACGAAAACGGAGTCCAAAGAGCACACGAGGTACCCATGATGCAGGGGGGCGCACCCAATATAGGTGGGCGCGCCCTCCACCCTCGTGGACGCCTCGTGTCCTTCCCGGACTACTTCTTATTTTTCTATTTTCTTAAATATTCCAAAATGGAGAAAAATTGCCATTAGAACTGTTTTGCAGTCGGTTTACTTACCGTACCACATACCTATTCCTTTTCGGAGTCTAAAATATTCTGGAAAGTGTCTCTTATGTATTCCTCCGGGGTCATAGTTTCAATAATATTAGTTTCAACATTTATAGGGTTACCTGAGATATAATGTTTGATTCTTTGACCGTTCACCACCCTCGGACTTGTGCCTTCGAAGTTGTTGATTTTTATGGCACCGGAACGATAGACCTCCTCAATAACGTAACGGCCTTCCCATTTAGAGAGAAGTTTTCCTACAAAAAATCTTAAACGAGAGTTGAATAGCAACACATAATCACCTACGTTAAACTCACGCTTTTGTATCCTTTTGTCATGCCATCTTTTAACTTTTTCTTTGAACAGCTTGGCATTCTCATAGGCTTGGGTTCTCCATTCATCAAGTGAGCTAATGGCAAATAACCTCTTCTCAGCAGCAAGTTTGAAATCATAATTGAGCTTGAAAGTGCGTTATGTCGACTAGAGGGGGGGTGAATAGGCGATTTTTATGAATTCTTCACTGAGGAATTTGCCGGTGAGGAAATTCCTTAGCGAAGAACTATTAGCAGCGGAATAAGTACTCAGAAGTAAGCATAAAAGAATACAAGCATGGTCATCATGATGAAATGAAGACAAGCACAGAGTACAGAAAGCGTAATCACAGGATAACACAAGATGAAGACAAACAGACTGAAGAAATTGAACTGAGGAAATTGAGAAAGTCTTCAGTCAAAGTCTTCAAACACATATATGAACTAACACTCAACACAGTAATGAGGAAATGTAAGGGTTGAGGAAATAGAACCAGTTAGGTTGGTGAAGACAATGATTTGGTAGACCAGTTCCAACTGCTGTCTCAGTTGTACGTCTGGTTGGAGCGGCTGAGTATTTAAACTCAAGGACACACAGTCCCGGACACCCAGTGTCTGAGCACGCAGCTCAGGACACCCAATCCTCACCGTATTCTCCTTGAACTAATTTCACGCATATCTCATCCAATCACTCGTGGTAAGTCTTCGGGCGACTTCTAAACCTTCACAGACTTGGTCACTCGGCAATCCACAATTCCTCTTGGATGCTCTAGACCTTGACGCCTAACCGTCTAGAAGAAGCACAGTCTTCAAAGGTAACAAGCGTCGGATCCACGCATGATCAATTTCTTCAGTGATCCTCAATCACTTTGGGTTTGTAGGTGTTTGGGTTTTTGGGATTTTCCTCACTTGATGATTTTCGCTCAAAGTCCTCGGAGGATGGGTTGCTCTCAAATGACAAGTGTCAAGTTCTCTCGGAGCAGCCAACCAGCTAGTGGTTGTAGGGGGTGGCTATTTATAGCCTAGGGAGCAGCCCAACATGATAAGACATAAATGCCCCTCAATGATATGACCGTTAGGTGGATAAGATATTTTGGGACAGCTGGCGTGCAGCACAGCAACGGTCGGAAATTTGACTCTCAAATTCCTCAGGGCTGTCATGTTCCTCACTGTGTAGGTAATTCGCACTGGCGAATTCCTAACTCCTCAGTCAGAACAAATTCATCAGGGACCAGAAGAACTTCGTCTTTGTCACTGAAGGAAGTGACTGAACTGTATGAGATTTCCAAAGGCTTCACTCGAAGGAATTGGTAGGTGTAGGATTTTGAGTTGAGCATCACATGGAAATTTTTTCTTAGTATTTCCTCGACCCCCTTTAACAGTACGGTGTTTCCTATGACTCAAGAAAGAGAAAATGAAACTACAAAAACAAAAGTCTTCATGCTTCATGTTCCACAAATGAATACCACGTCTTCAAGGTCACACCAATTTGTTCACTTTCAAAGTCTTCAGAAAGTCTTCAGAATATCAAAGTCTTCAGTTGAAGAACTTCATTTTTAGGGGTCGACTTTCTCTGTAAATATCAAACTCCCCATAGACTTATAGACCTGTGTATACTCACAAACGCATTAATCCCTTAACCTATAAGTCTTCAATACACCAAAATCACTAAGGGGCACTAGATGCACTTACAATCTCCCCCTTTTTGGTGATTGATGACAACATAGGTTAAGTTTTCAATGGGGATAAACATATGAAGTGTATACACTGATATTGAGGAATTTGATTACAAGATATAGTAGCACCCCCCCTGAAGATGTGCATAGTGAGGAATTTGCTTTTGAAGCAATGCACACTTGAAGAGTTAAATCATGGAGATCTCCCCCTATATCTTGTAATTCATAGACGCATTTGATATATAATATGAAGAATTTGAAATGCATGATGAAATATGGTGCCTGATGAGATTCAGCATGCGTGCAATGTCATTAACGAGGAATAAGCATGCAAAGCATAATGCAACAAAAGTATCAGCGCACCATCGGGTTTAAGATTACAACTTGATCCAAATAAGAGTTTCTGAAGAACGAGAGTTGTAACTTAAAAAAATGCCCTTAATATAGACCCGCTTGAAGAATAACTCAGATTTCTCCCCCTTTGTCATCAAATGACCAAAAGGATTGAAACTGAGGACTAACGCCCCTGAAGAATTTCAAGATAATGGAGGAGCGCCAGCGTTGTCGGGGTTGTTTGTTGTAGCAGGGCCTGCCGCAGTGTCGTCCAAATCTTCATATTCATCAGTCTCGCGTGATGAAGAATAGGAGCTGGCCACCAAGGAAGGAACTTTGACCTTCTTGAATTTCTTCGGTGGAGGTGCAGACCAGTCAAATTCTTCCTTGAGACCCATATTCTTCAGATTTGCAGCGCTGTAGACATGAGAGAGAACAGCCCAGGTACGGTTGAAGGTTTCATGGAGGTAGTATTGGTTTTTCTTCACTGCGTTATCTGTTGAGGTCATGTTGTGAAGAATTGAACCAAACTGACGCTTGACCCATTTATGATTGCGATCAACCTTCTGATGAAGACTGAGGAGTAACTCACGGTCAGTCATCACCCTGGGAGCTGTGGCTTGAGGATTTTGCTTGGCTGAGGTATTTGCGGCAAAGTCACGTGTGGCAGAATCGTCATTGGTAGAGTATGATGCTGCCTTGTGAAATTGACCATCCAATGGACGAATGCCTTCATCGATCACAGCAGCGGCCTTGCCTTTAGTGTCAGCAGATGAAACTGTCCGTTTGAGGACTTCAATGGGAGGCAAGTAGCTACCGTGGTTCAGAGTGTCAGCTTTGTAATTCAGTGAAGATCTTTCCCTGATGAATCTCATAATCCAAGGAGCATAGGGCTTCAGCTCGAATGGTGACATAGCAATGTTAGCCAGAGTCCTCATGAAGAAATCATGGAAGTTGATGGGAACGCCATGAATGATGTTGAAAAGCATATTCTTCATGATGCCAACGACTTCTTCATCGTTTGAGTCGTGGCCTTTGATGGGACTCATTGTCTTCGTCAGAATTCATAGACAGTCCGAGGCACATAGAGTAATTCCTTGACGAGGAATTTGGTTCGTGGGGCCTGCCTTGGCTTCAAAGGCTTCATCAGTACTTGCATATAATGATCTAAAAGTTCTGCTTCATTGTAGACACAGCGAGCACCATCAAGTGGAGGACTGAGAGGAAGGACACGAAGCAATTCAGTTGCTGGTGCCTTGTAGTGAGTGTTTTCAGACATCCAGTCCAACACCCATGAGTTCACGACTTCAGCGTCTCCGGTGATGTGCAGAGTTGCATAGAATTGAAGAATGAGTTCTTCATTCCAGTCACAGATATCAATGCAGAAATTCAGAAGTCCTGCGTCGTGAAGAACACTGAGGACTGGCTCAAAGCACGGCAGAGATTCCATGTCCACATGAGGAATATGTGCATGATCGAAGACTTTGTCTTTGTCGAAAAGCACTGAGGAATAGAAATTGGCTGAGCTGGCAGTCCAGAAACGCCTCTTCCTTATGCGAGCAGAGTCATATGGATTATAATCAGTGAAGAATACGTGCTCGGCAAAGAAATCTTCAGCCTTGAACTTCTGTTTGCTTGAGAACGGATTCTTTGGCTTTGGCAGAGGAGTGTCAGTGAGTTGCATCACCACCTCAGGAATTGCGAGCTCAGGTTCTTCAGGCTGAGGAATTTCTTGTTCCTCAACAGGTGCAGTCTGAGGATCAGCAGCAGCAGGTTCATCAGCACTAGTGGCTGGAATGTCTTCATGGACAGATGGAGTGGGAGGAGTTTCTTCAGAGCCCATGTGAACTGTTGGTGCAGGGGACTGAGGTATCCGTTGGAGTGGGGTGAAGAGTGGAGAATTTGGATGCTGACTTTCCCAAAAGTCATCGTTCATCACTGGCGTTGTGCTTCCAATATCCACATATTCTTCAAGTTCCTCAACACCAGCCTCTTCAGCTGTGAACTGAGGCATAGGTGAGGAAATTATTGGAGTTGAAGGGATTGCGTCCACTTCAATTTCTTCATCAATCTGCTCTGACGAAGCAGCAGAATGATTTTCTTCATCAGATACGCTTGGGATGTTATAGTCTTCTCCAAAAGGAACAAGGTCCTTTGATGCCATGGAGGAAATAGGAACAGCATCAATTGGATTTTCGAGTGAGCTGGTCATTGGCTTCATTTTCTTCGCAGCTGAAGAGTTTGACGCAGCTGATGCCTTCCTTTTCTTCACTGCAGCTCGCTCTGCAGCCTTGGTCTTCTTCACATTGAATGCACATGGAAGAATTAGAGTTAGTGTAGGCGCAGATGGAGCTGAGGAATCTGGTTGATTTTCTTCAGGCGCAACTGATGCAGTTGCCCTGATCACTTCAGTTTCTTCAGGCGCACCACTAGTGGATACCCTGGCAATTTCTTCAGCGGCTGGAATTTCTTCACCAGCCCTAGAATGAGCTTGTTCATCAGCAGGCTGAAAGTCATCAGCGGTGCTGGCATGTTCTTCAGCAGGCTGAGCAGGGTCTGCAGCCTAAAGATTTTCTTGTTGCGATGGGGCTGCAACATTTGTGAATTTCTTCGTCAGATTGACGAATCTCACTTTAGCTCCCTGCCAAACAGCATAGTAGGCATCAAAGTCTTTGCTGAGGGCTTGAATTTTAGACTGAGCCTGGAGAAGTTCCTCAGGTGTCATCCTGACAATGTTTTTCTTCAGGAGCTTCTCCTTTCTGTATTGAGATTTCTTGATCTCTCTTGCCTTCTCAAACTTCCATTTCTCTTCAGTGATGAAATGGGACAACATATGATTCTGTCCAGGAGTCAGATGAAAATCAGGCATTGGGGTGTTCGGATCCTTGTGCCAGAGATCAATGTAGTCGAGGATTTTCCTCAGATCCAACAGCAGTGGCACAGATGTGCCTTTGGCACTAGCGGCCTTCACCTGTCTGTCTCTGATGGTTTCTGCAAGTTCTTCATCAGAAGCTTCATCATTAGAAGGCACATGGAATACGACCTGTTTCTTCTTTGGACTTGGCCGAGGACCTCGTCCAGCTGTAGCTTTGGTCTTCAATAGTGTGGGGCCTGATGAGGAAATTGGTGCAGGTGAGGAACTTGCCGAAACACCAGAGGCAATCGAGAAACCACCAGTCCTTTGACATGAAGCCAGACGCACAGGAGCTGAGGACTTTGAAGGAGCTGTTGAGGACTTTGGTGGAGCTGTAGCAGTGTGAGGAATCTGCCGTGAGGGCATTGCTGAGGAACTTGGCCGTGAGGGCGCTGTTGGTGAAGCACTTGGCTTACGGGCAGGCTTCTTTGGCATAGATTTCCTCGGTTTGACCGAGGCCTCAGTAGTAGTAGCAGTGGCAGAATCCTCATTGAATTTCTTCACTGCCTCCTTGGCTTGCCTTGCCAATTTAGCTTGGCGCTTAGCCCATTCTTCAGGAAAGTCCTCACCACGTTTGATGCTTGTGGGGTCAGCTACTTGGCCAGGTGCCAATGGAGCTCTTGGGCATGGAGGATTGAGGGCGAATTTCTTCATGTACTTTGGAGTCACATATCTGTATTCCCTCCATTCCCTTGCCCATCTCCGTTCAATTTTCTGAATGCGCACCTTGCGCTGATTTTTGTTTTCTTTGCCAAATTTTGCTTCATCAGGTGTGCAATAGTCAGCATAAATTTCCTCAGGGATTTCAAATGCAGTCATGACCTCAGGTTTCTGTCCTCCTTTCTGTGGCTTCTTACCGTCTGCCATATTCTTCAGTTGAGGAATTTGAACAATTGAGTTCTCTGAAGAAGTATGCAGATGAGTTAAGTTGATGAGAACCTAGTGATTCAGCAGCAGACATGAGTACCTGTGAACAGAGTACAGGTGCGAGGAATTTGGAGAGGTCATATGCATTCTCAGAAGGTTTTTCGAAAAGAATAAGTTTTGAGGAATTTGACCAGATGAGCCTTGAGGAATTTCACTAAGCGTTCTTTGTCTTAGGTTCCAGAGTTGTACAGATTGAAAATCCACACAATTGAGGAATCTTGAAGAAAAATGATGCTTAGAGAAACTAATCAAGAGCATATAACGTGTGAGGTGTTCATATGTGTGAAGATTTGAAGAATAAACACCTTTGAAGATTTTCAGGAAAGCTTGAGAATCAAGGCGAGTAATAAAAGTAACTTTTAATTACCCGAAGTGAAGAACACGACGAACTGAGAAGAACAGATGGGAAGTTCGTCAGGTTAGATCTTCCTTGCCCTAACTCGGCGGAGGAAGACAACTACGGCAGCGGCGGAGTGAAGATTTCCGCGGTCGGCGCGAGTACGACGGCGACGAGGTCGAGGCAGTGAAGCTCTTCCTCACCGGCGACGATGGAGTAGCGGTGGCGCTAGGGTTTAAGAAGCTCGAGCGAGAGAGAGAACGGTCGAGCGGAGTAAATGAAGTGAGGAAGGGGAGAGGGGTATTTATAGACACGGTGAAAAACTGTTCGCCCAAAGATTTGGGACGAACATGCCCCTGCCCTTTCTCCTTCACGCGACATGTGTCACCCACGTACTATGTAGTGGAGATCATGTACGATCGTTGGTGAATAGAATAATGCATCATGGGATGCGGAACAGTTTGTGCGGCAAAACCGAAAATTTGGATAAGCTTTGTTTTAAAGTTTCGTTCACAATTTCTTCAGCTGACAAGGACACAGTGAAGATTTCGAACGAGTTTCAAATAGAACGCACATGAAGAATTTGTGAATAGATTGGGTTGAGTATAGCATAGAGGGGAAGGGTCCGATCACATTCACTTAGCCGAAAAATGCAACTTGAAGAAATAGCTATAAGTGAATGCTGTAGAGGACATAAACTTATATATATATACCCAATGAGAAAAAACGAAGGAAACAGTGAAGATTTTGAAAAGTTGAAGAATTTGAAAAACTGAAGAATTTCAAAACTGAGGAAAAACTCAAATTGAAGATTTCAACTTTTTGTGGTGGCGTGACCCACCGTATAAGAATGATGATTTCAGACACCGCGTACAATTGTCGTAGGGCTCTGAGAATCAAATTCTTCATTAATTTCTTCAGACTTAGAGTGTTATTCTTCATTGATTGAAGAAAAACGTTTCTTCATGTGTTGCACATCTAAGTCATCAATTTTGCATAAGTGTTAGGATGTGTGTCCTTTTCAAAGAACATTCGAAGATTCTAAGATATTTAGCTCACACCGCAACTTGCTAAATCTCTTCTCATCCAAGGGCTTAGTGAAGATATCAGCTAGCTGTTCTTCAGTCTTCACGTGCTCGATGGAGATGTCGCCCTTCAACACATGATCACGAAGAAAATGATGACGAATCTGAATGTGCTTTGTCTTCGAGTGCTGAACTGGGTTGTGAGCAATCTTGATGGCACTCTCATTGTCGTAGAGGAGAGGCACATTCTTCATGTTGATGCCATAGTCCTTGAGTGTTTGCTTCACCCAAAGCAGTTGAGCACAGCAAGAGCCAGCAGCAATGTATTCAGCTTTCGTAGTGGACAGTGATACGCAGTTTTGTTTCTTCGAGGACCAACAGACCAAAGATCGTCCGAGGAAATGACAAGTGCCAGAAGTTGACTTGCGGTCCACACGATCACCAGCATAGTCAGAGTCAGAATATCCAATGAGATCAAAAGCAGAGCCCTTGGGGTACCATAATCCTAGTGTTGGTGTGTGAGCTAGATATCGAAGAATATGCTTCACAACCTTATGGTGTGATTCCTTCGGTGCAGCTTGAAATCGGGCACACATGCAAACACTAAGCATTATATCTGGCCTAGATGCACATAAGTACAATAAAGAACCAATCATGGAGCGGTATACCTTGTGATCAAAGTCAATACCATTTTCATCAGGGCATAGATGGCCATTTGTGGGCATAGGAATTTTGACGCCTTTGTAATCTTGCATGCCGAATTTCCTTAGTACATCTTTGAGGTATTTCTCCTGAGATATGAATATGCCATTGCGCTGCTGACGAATTTGAAGACCTAAGAAGAATTTCAACTCTCCCATCATAGACATTTGATATTCTTCACTCATCGTATATGCAAATTCATCACTATAACATTGGTTAGTACAGCCAAAGATAATATCATCAACATATATTTGGCACACAAACAGTTCACCATCATAAAATTTAGTAAAGAGAGTAGGGTCGAGTGAACCGGGTGTGAAGCCATTCTTCACGAAGAATTCCTTCAATGTATCATACCACGCCCGAGGGGCTTGCTTGAGGCCATACAGGGCCTTATTAAGTCTGAAGACTTTGTTAGGATTCTTTGGATCTTCAAAACCTGGGGGTTGGGCAACATATACTTCTTCCTCAAGCTTACCATTAAGGAATGCACTTTTCACATCCATTTGATATAACATGATATCATGATGGTTAGCATAAGCAAGTAATATGCGAATAGCCTCAAGTCTAGCAACAGGTGCAAAAGTTTCATCGAAATAAATTCCTTCAACCTGTGTGTAGCCTTGAGCTACCAGTCGTGCCTTATTCCTCACCACAAGGCCATTTTCATCTTGCTTGTTGAGATAGATCCACTTTGTGCCAATGATATTATGTTTGCAAGGATCTGGACGTTTGACCAGTTCCCAGACATTGTTGAGCTCGAACTGATGTAATTCTTCTTGCATAGCCTGAATCCACTCCGGCTCCAGAAATGCTTCATCTACCTTAGTGGGCTCTGTGATAGAGACAAAAGCATAGTGCCCACAAAAGTTAGATAAATGTGAAGCTTTTGAGCGTGTGAGAGGACCTGGCGCTTCAATGTCATCGATGATCTTGTCAACTTGAACTTCTTTTGCAACGCGAGGATGAGCTGGTTGTCGTCGAGGTATTTGATCATTTTCCTCAGCACCATTGTCTTCAGCATTATCTTCAGGTGCATCAGCTCGACATTCTTCGCATACTGGAATGAATTCTTCAGCAAATTCTTCAGTAGGAATGACATCCTCAGTTGCCTTGAACTTGATAGAATCCTCAGGTGCTGGTTCATCTAACACAGAAGGTAGGTGCTCTCTTTACGAGCCATTAGTTTCATCGAACCGCACATCTACAGTTTCAACAACCTTGTGAAGAGCATTGTTGAAGACTCTGTAGGTGTGCGAGTCCTTTCCGTAACCAAGCATAAAACCTTCATGTGCTTTCGGTGCAAATTTAGAATTGTGGTGAGGATCTCTAATCCAACATTTAGCACCGAAGACTTTGAAATAACTCACATTGGGTTTCTTGTCAGTGAGGAGTTCATAGGCCGTCTTCTTGAAGAATTTGTGAAGATATACTCTGTTGATGATGTGGCACGCAGTATCAATTGCATCAATCCAAAAATGATGAGGCGTTTTGTATTCATCAAGCATAGTGTGAGCCATCTCAACAAGAGTTCTGTTCTTGCGCTCCACGACGCCATTTTGCTGAGGAGTATAGGGAGCAGATAACTCATGAGTAATACCAAGTTCATCAAGATAGTCATCAAGAACGGAATTCTTGAACTCAGTTCCATTATCACTTCTGATGTGCTTGATCTTCACACCAAAGTTGGTTGTAGCCTTCGAGGAAAATCGTTTGAATACTTCCTGCACTTCATGTTTGTGAGTAACAATGTGTACCCATGTATATCGAGAGTAATCATCAACAATGACAAAACCATATAGAGATGCAGCATTTGTGACTGCTGAGTAATGATTAGGTCCGAAGAGGTCCATGTGAAGCAATTCTAATGGACAAGTAGTGGTCATGATAGTCTTTGCTGGATGCTTGGCCTTGGTCATTTTTCCAGCTTCACAGGCTCTGCATAAGTGATCCTTGAGGAATTTGACATTCTCAATGCCAATGACATGCTTCTTCTTTGCAAGCGTGTGCAAATTCCTCATGCCTGCGTGACTAAGTCGTCGATGCCATAGCCAGCCTTCTGAAGCTTTTGCGAGTAGGCACACGGCTGGTTGTGGTCCTGTAGAGAAATCAACAATATACAAGTCTCCTCTTCTAAAGCCTTCGAAGACTTTGTCAACAAAGATGATATGCTTCAGATGTGACGGTGATAAGGGAGCATCCATCAAAAGATTCTTATCACCAGTCATGTGATTTGTACATCCACTATCGAGGACCCACTCAGTGGTTTTGGGTTGATCATCCTGCAGATGAATTAGTGTAACTTACAATCTCATATGCTTCATCAGTGAAGAATATGATATCAAGTTCATCAGATGAATTTCATCAAACGGTAAACAGATATAGCAATATGAGGACATGTGAAATGAAAGTTCATTTCATCATGATTAGCCTGCGTCCTTTCATGCAATTTTGTTAGGTCCCCAGCAAATTCTTCAGACGTTAAAGCACGTCTGGAGACCTGACCCTGCAGAAGATATTAGTTCTTTTTCTTCACCACCCACATCTGAAGGGGTGGCAAAGAGTTCATCACTCTACAAGCACCATAAGAGAATGGTGGCATAGAGGCCAATCCATTTTGTTTCACATATGAGGGGTTAGAGTAAGCATATGAATAAGCAGAGAAATGCTTCGAGGACTTATGAACATAATGATTTGAAGAATAATGTGCATATTCATAGCCCTTAGCTCAACCCTGCGAAACAGAGTTGTCAGCATGATGATAATCATATGAGGACTTTGATCCATTTGAGGAATTTGATCCACGTGAGGACTTGGATCCATATGAGGAATTAGGTCCATATGAAGAGTTTGATCTGGGGTTCCTGTTCTTCACGGGTGGTGTCATGAGGACATTCACCTGAAGACTTTCAACATAACTTTTGGGAACCCAGATTTTCTTCATAGGGGAACCGTTCCTGCAGTTAGTCCCAACATATCTAGCAAATACTTCACCATTCTGATTTTTGAACAGTTTATAGTTGGAGTCAAATGACTCATCAGAAGAATGAGAGGATTCACATGTAAAGCCAGATAAGTTAGATGGATCAACTGGAGGTCCCTTTGCAGCAACCCATGAGGTTTTGGGGTACTGCTCAGGCTTCCAATATGTTCCATCAGCATTAAGTTTCCTCACAAAGGCAATACCCTCTTTCCTAGGGTTTCTGTTGAGGATCTTCTTTTTGAGCACATCACAAAGAATCTGATGCCCTTTGAGGCTTTTGTACATGCCTGTTGTGTACAATTCCTTCAGCCCTGCATCGTCAGTGATACTAGCAATGTCCTCAGATGAGGAATTAGTGATAGCAGAGGCAGGTGAAGAGTTTGTAACATTTGAAGCATTTGAACATTCAGGTGAAGAATTAGCAGATTCACGTTCAATGCACTTTAAGCATGGAGGAACAAATTCTTCCTGAGAAGCGCTGATTTGTTGAGCTAGTAATGAATCGCGCTCCTTCTAAAGATCTTCATAATTCACTCTTAGCTTCTCAAGATCTTGCTTTCTTTGAAGAAACTCATAAGAAAGTTTCTCATGATCAGATAAGAGAGTGTTATGATGACTTTGAAGGTTATCAAACCTAGACTGAAGTCTCTGAAGATTTTCAGTCAGGGCTTTAGTGCGATCCATTTCTTCACCCAACATATCATCACTTTTATCTAGCATGTTTTCAACCTTTTCAAAAGCCCTTTGTTGTTTTATAGCAATCTTAGCAAGTTTAGAGTAGCTGGGCTTGAGATTATCGTCAGATTCATTTTCACTGGATTCAAAGGAGGTGTATTTGAGTACCTTTGCACCTTTTTCCATGAAGCAATAGGTGGGAGCGTAGTCATCATTATCTTCATCAGGCTTGTCGGTGGGGTCGGTTTCTTCAGTGTTGAAGATGGACTTGCTAACGAAAGCAGTAGCGAAGGCCAGACTCGCCACACCAGATTCAGATTCTTCAGACACCTCCTCTTCCTCATTTTCCTCAGATTCAGCTTCAGAGTCCATTTCCTTGCCAATGAATGCCCGAGCCTTCTTGGAGCTGCTCTTCTTGTGAGATGAAGACTTCGAGGATTTTGATGATGAAGATTTTGACGATTTCTTCTTCTTCTTCGCATCATCAGAACTGTAATCCTTGTATTTCTTCTTCTTCAATTCCTTTTCCCACTGGGGACAATCTTGAATATAATGACCAGGTTTCTTGCATTTGTGGCACAGCCTTCTCTTGTAGTCACTTGATGAGGAATCACTGCTTCTTGAGGATTTTCCAAAGCGACCACGCCTTGAGAACTTCTAGAATTTCTTCATGAGCAATGCTAGCTCCTGGCTCAATTCTTCAGGATCACCAAGGCTACTACCTGAATCCTCACATTCAGACTCAGACACACCCTTGGCCTTCAGGGCACGTGGTTTGCCATAGCACGAACCATAGAGATCTCTCTTTTCAGCAAGCTGGAACTCGTGAGTATTTAGCCTTTCGAGGATATCGGCAGGATTAAGAGACTTGTAGTCTGCCCGTTCTTGTATCATCAGACCCAGAGTATCAAACGAGGAATCAAGTGATCTCAACAGTTTCTTCACCACCTCATGGTCAGTGATATCAGTGGCACCAAGGGCTTGAAGCTCATTTGAGATGTCAGTGAGGCGATCAAAGGTTTGTTGGACATTTTCATTGTCGAGTCTTTTCAAGCGGTTGAAGAGATTTCGAAGAACATCAACTCAAGAGTCGCGCTGAGTTGAGACTCCTTCATTTACTTTGGACAGCCTATCCCTGATAAGCTTAGCAGTTTCCAAAGCACTCACTCTTCCATACTGTCCTTTACTTAGATGGCCACATATGATATTCTTCGCTTGAGAATCGAGTTGCTTGAATCTCTTCACATCGGTAGCGTTCAGTGAGGGTGTGACAGAGGGAACACCATTTTCCACAACATACCAGAGATCATTGTCAATTGCCTCGAGATGCATTCGCATCTTGTTTTTCCAGTAGGGGTAGTCCGTCCCATCAAAGGTAGGACACCCAGCCGAGACCTTGATCATACCCGCGGTCGACATAACTGAAACTCCAGGCGGTTAAAACAAAATCACACAGAACAAGGGAGTACCTTGCTCTGATACCAATTGAAAGTGCGTTATGTCGACTAGAGGGGGGTGAATAGGCGATTTTTATGAATTCTTCACTGAGGAATTTGCCGGTGAGGAAATTCCTTAGCAAAGAACTATTAGCAGCGGAATAAGTACTCAGAAGTAAGCATAACAGAATACAAGCATGGTCATCATGATGAAATGAAGACAAGCACAGAGTATAGAAAGCGTAATCACAAGATAACACAAGATGAAGACAAACAGACTGAAGAAATTGAACTGAGGAAATTGAGAAAGTCTTCAGTCAAAGTCTTCAAACACATATATGAACTAACACTCAACACAGTAATGAGGAAATGGAAGGGTTGAGGAAATAGAACCAGTTAGGTTGGTGAAGACAATGATTTGGTAGACCAGTTCCAACTGCTGTCTCAGTTGTACGTCTGGTTGGAGCGGCTGGGTATTTAAACTGGAGGACACGCAATCCCGGACACCCAGTCTCTAAGCACGCAGCTCAGAACACCCAGTCCTCACCGTATTCTCCTTGAACTAAGATCACGCAGATCTCGTCCAATCACTCGTGGTAAGTCTTCAGGCGACTTCCAAACCTTCACAGACTTGGTCACTCGGCAATCCACAATTCCTCTTGGATGCTCTAGACCTTGAGGCCTAACCGTCTGGAAGAAGCACAGTCTTCAAAGGTAACAAGCGTCGGATCCACGCAGGATCAATTTCTTCAGTGATACTCAATCACTTTGGGTTTGTAGGTGTTTGGGTTTTTGGGATTTTCCTCACTTGATGATTTTCGCTCAAAGTCCTCGGAGGAAGGGTTGCTCTAAAATGACAAGTGTCAAGTTCTCTCGGAGCAGCCAGCCAGCTAGTGGTTGTAGGGGGCGTCTATTTATAGCCTAGGGAGCAGCCCGACATGATAAGACATAAATGCCCCTCAATGATATGACCGTTAGGTGGATAAGATATTTTGGGACAGCTGGCGCGCAGCACAGCAACGGTCGGAAATTTGACTCTCAAATTCCTCAGGGCTATCATGTTCCTCACTGTGTAGGTAATTCACACTAGGGAATTCCTAACTCCTCAGTCAGAACAAATTCATCAGTGACCAGAAGAACTTCGTCTTTGTCACTGAAGAAAGTGACTGAACTGTATGAGATTGCCAAAGGCTTCACTCGAAGGAATTGGTAGGTGTAGGATTTTGAGTTGAGCATCACATGGAAATTTTTCCTTAGTATTTCCTCGACCCCCTTTAACAGTACGGTGTTTCCTATGACTCAAGAAAGAGAAAATGAAACTATGAAAACAAAAGTCTTCACGCTTCATGTTCCACAAATGAATACCAAGTCTTCAAGGTCACACCAATTTCTTCACTTTCAAAGTCTTCAGAAAGTCTTCAAAATATCAAAGTCTTCAGTTGAAGAACTTCATTTTTAGGGGTCGACTTTCTCTGTAAATATCAAACTCCTCATAGACTTATAGACCTGTGTATACTCACAAATGCATTAGTACCTTAACCTATAAGTCTTCAATACACCAAAATCACTAAGGGGCACTAGATGCACTTACAGAGCTCTTTAATGGCCCAATATTCCTTATGTTCAAGTTCAAGAGGTAAGTGACAAGCTTTCCTATAAACCATTTTATATAGAGACATGCCCATAGGATTCTTATATGCAGTTCTATAGGCCCATAATGCATCATCAAGTTTCTTCGACCAATTCTTTCTAGATCTATTAATAGTCTTTTGCAAGAATTTATTTGAGTTCTCTATTACTCAATTCTACTTGACCACTAGACTATGGGTGATATGGAGATGCAATTCTATGATTAACATCATACTTAGCAAGCATTTTAAGAAAGGCACCATGAATAAAGTGTGAACCACCATCAGTCATTTAATATATAGGGACTCCAAACCTCAGAAAATAACTTCTTTAAGCATCTTAATAGAAGTGTTATGATCAACACTACTAGTTGGAATAGCTTCTACCCACTTAGTAACGTAATCAACTACAACTAAAATATGTGTATATCCATTAGAAGCAGGAAAAGGTCCCATATAATTGAAGCCCCAAACATCAAATGGTTCAATAACAAGAGAATAGTTCATAGGCATTTCTTGACGTCTACTAATATTACCAATTCTTTGACATTCATCACAAGACAAGACAAACTTACGGGCATCTTTGAAGAGAGTAGGCCAATAAAAACTGGATTGCAATACCTCATGTGCAGTTCTATCTCCAGCATGGTGTCCTCCATATGCCTCAGAGTGACACTTGCGTAGGATCTGTTCTTGTTCATGCTCAGGTACACAACGTCTAATAACACCATCTACTCCTTCTTTATAAAGGTGTGGGTCATCCTAGAAGTAATGTCTTAAATCGTAGAAGAACTTTTTCTTTTGTTGGTATGTGAAACTAGTTGGTATAAATTTAGCAACAATGTAATTAGCATAATCAGCATACCATGGAGCAGTACGAGAAGCATTTATGATAGCTAATTGTTCATCAGGAAAGCTATCATTAATGGGTAGTGGGTCATCAAGAATATTCTCTAACCTAGAAAAGTTGTCTACAACAAGGTTCTCAGCTCCCTTTCTATCAATAATATGCAAATCAAATTCTTGGAGCAAGAGAACCCATCTAATAAGTCTAGGTTTAGCATCTTTCTTTCCATAAGATATTTAATAGCAGCATGATCAGTGTGAATAGTTACTTTGGAATCAACAATATAAGGCCTGAACTTATCACATGCAAATATAACTGCTAAGAATTCTATTTCAGTAGTAGCATAATTTCTCTGGGCAGTGTCTGGAGTTTTACTAGCATATTGAATAACATTTAATTTCTTATCAACTCTTTGCCCTAAAACAACACCTACAGCATAATCGCTAGCATCACACATAATTTCAAAGGGTAAATTCCAATCAGGTGGCTGGACAATAGGTGCAGTGATCAAGGCTTTCTTAAGTATTTCAAATGCTTCTACACAATCGTCATCAAAGACAAAAGGAATATCTTTTTGCAATAAATTAGTCAGAGTCCTAGAGATTTTATAAAAGTACTTAATGAACCTCCTATAAAAACCGGCATGACCAAGGAAACTTCTTATACCTTTAATGTCCTTGGGACACGACATCTTTTCAATAGCATCAACTTTAGCTTTATCAACTTCAATACTTATTTTAGACATCTTATGCCCCAAGACAATGCCTTCATTAACCATAAAGTGGCACTTTTCCCAATTCAAGGTGATACTAGTGTCTTCACATCTCTACAAAACTCGATCAAGGTTGCTCAAGCAATCATCAAAAGAGGATCCGTAAACGGAGAAATCATCCATGAATACCTCACAAATATTTTCACGAAAGTCAGAGAATATAGCCATCATGCATCTTTGAAAGGTAGCAGGTGCATTACATAAACCAAAAGGCATACGTCTATAAGCAAAAGTACCTAAAGTGCAAGTAAAAGTAGTCTTTGCTTGATCGTCCGCTGACACTGGTATTTGAGAGAAACCAGAATAACCATCTAGAAAGAAAAAATGTGTATGTTTGGATAATCTTTCTAGCATTTGATCAATAAAAGGTAAAGGGTAATGATCTTTCTTAGTAGCTTTATTTAATTTGTGGAAATCAATTACCATCCTATAACCTGTAATAATTCTTTGCGGGTCAATTCATCTTTATCATTAGGGACTACAGTAATACCTCCCTTCTTAGGGACACAATGGACATGACTTACCCACTCGGTATCAGCAACGGGATAAATTACCTGCCTCAAGGAGATTTAGTATTTCCTTTCTTACCACTTCTTTCATCTTAGGATTTAACCGTCGTTGATGATCTCTAACTGGTTTGGCGCTTTCGTCCAATTTAATTTTGTGTTGGCATAGAGTGGGACTATGCCCTTAAGATCATCTAGAGTATATCCAATAGTAGCACGGTGCTTCTTCAGAGTTTTCAATAATCTTTCCTCTTCCTGCTCTGAAAGGTTAGCACTAATAATAATAGGATATATCTTATTTTCATCAAGATAAGCATATTTAAGATTATCACGTAAAGGTTTAAGCTCAAACACGGGATCAACCTTGGGTGGAGGGGGATCCCCTAGGATTTCAACAGGCAAGTTGTGTTTCAAAATAGGACCTTGTTTAAAGAATACTTCATCTAGTTCCCTTCTTTCATTCATAAACATATCATTTTCATGGTCTAGCAAATATTGTTCTAAAGGATCAGTAGGAGGCAGGGCAATAGAAGCAAGACCAATAATTTCATCCTTACTAGGCAATTCTTTATCATGGGGTTGTCTATGAAACTTAGCAAAATTAAACTCATGTTTCATATCCCCCAAGACAATTGTAACAACATCCTTTTCGCAATCAATCTTAGCATTGACAGTATTCAAGACGGGTCTACCAAATATAATGGGACAAAAGCTATCTTGTGGGAACCAAGAACAAGAAAATCAGCATGATATTTACCTTTCCCACACAAGACTTCAACATCTCTAACAATCCCTATTGGTGAAATAGCATCTCTATTTGCAAGCTTAATAGTAACATCAATACCTTCTATTTCAGAGGGTGCGATATCGTGCATAATTTCTTCATATAAGGAATGAGGTATTGCACTAGTACTAGCACCCATATCACATAAGCCATGATCACAATGATCTCCTATTTTAATAGAAATAACAGGCATGCCTACGGCAGGTCGATGTATCTTAGCATTGGGTCTAGCAATATTAGCAGCTTCCTCACAGAAGTAAATAACATGCCCATCTATATTAGCAGACGAGAGATCTTTAACCATAGCAATACTAGGTTCAACTTTAATTTGCTCAGGAGGTGTATATGTTCTAGTATTACTCTTATGAACAATAGTTGAAGCTTTAGCATGATCGTTTATCCTAACAGGGAAAGGTGGTTTCTCAACATAAGTGGTAGGAACAATAGGATCATTATAAGTGATAATCTTTTCTTCAACTATAACAGGTGCAACTACTTTTACTTCAATGGGCGGATTATATTTAAACCACTTCTCCTTAGGGAGATCAATGTGAGTAGCAAATGATTCACAGAAAGAAGCTACTATCACAGAGTCAAGTCCATATTTAGTGCTAAATCCACGAAAAGCATCGGTATCCATAAAAGACTTAACACAATCAAACTTAGGTGTCATACCTGACTCCTTACCATCGTCGGAACCCCAATCTTCAGAGTTGCATTTAATTCTTTCCAATAAGTCCCACTTGAATTCAATAGTCTTCAGCATATAGGGACCAACACAGGAAGTATCGAGCATGGTGCGATCCTTGAGAGAAAGCCGAGCATAAATTTTTTGAATAATCATTTCTCTTGAGATCTTATGATTGGGGCATGAATATAACATTGACTTAAGCCTCCCCCAAGCTTGAGCGATGCTTTCTCCTTCGCGAGGCCCAAAATTATATATATAATTACGATCACGATGAACAAGATGCATAGGATAGAACTTCTAGTGAAATTCCAATTTCAATCGTTTATAGACCCAAGATCCCGTATCATCACATAGCCTATACCATGTCAATGCATATCCCTTAAAAGATAAAGGGAAGACCTTCCTCTTAATAACATCATCGGGCATACCTACAAGCTTAAATAATCCACAAACTTCATCCACATAGATAAGGTGTAAATCAGGATGCAATGTTCCATCGCCTGCAAAGGGATTAGCTAGCAGTTTCTCTATCATACCCGAAGGAATTTCAAAGTAAAAATTTTCAGTAGGTTCAATAGGTTGAGGAGCAACTCTTTGCTCTACTGTTTGGGGTGAAGATACCCCGAACAAGCCCCTAAAAGGATTAGTTTCCATAGTGACAAGTGATAGAAAATTTGAGCACACTATATATATAAATGTTTCCTTACCAAGTCCCACTCACCAAAGGCGCTTCACTCCCCGGCAACGGCGCCAGAAAAGAGTCCTGATGACCCACAAGTATAGGGGATCTATCATAGTCCTTTCAATAAGTAAGAGTGTAGAACCCAACGAGGAGCAGAAGGAAATGACAAGCGGTTTTCAGTAAGGTATTCTCTGCAAGTACTGAAATTGTAGGTAACAGATAGTTTTGTGATAAGATAATTTGTAACGGGTAACAAGCAATGAAAGTAAATAAGGTGCAGCAAGGTGGACCAACCCTTTTTGTAGCAAAGGACAAGCCTGGACAAGTTCTTATAATGAGAAAAGCGCTCCCGAGGACACATGGGAATTATCGTCAAGCTAGTTTTCATAACACTCTTATGATTCGCGTTTTTTACTTTGATAATTTGATATGTGGGTGGACCGGTGCTTGGGTACTGCCCTTTCTTGGACAAGCATCCCACTTATGATTAACTCCTATTGCAAGCATCTGCAACTACAAAAGAAGTATTAAGGTAAACCTAACCATAGCATGAAACATGTGGATCCAAATCGGCCCCTTACGAAGCAACGCATAAACTAGGGTTTAAGCTTCTGTCACTCTAGCAACCCATCATCTACTTATTACTTCCCAATACCTTCCTCTAGGCCCAAACAATGGTGAAGTGTCATGTAGTCGACGTTCACATAACACCACTAGAGGAGAGACAACATACATCTCATCAAAATATCGAACGAATACCAAATTCACATGACTACTAATAGCAAGACTTCTCCCATGTCCTCAGGAACAAACATAACTACTCACAAAGCATATTCATGTTCATAATCAAAGGTTATTAATATTCATTAAGGATATGAACATATGATCTTCCACCAAATAAACCAACTAGCATCAACTACAAGGAGTAATCAACACTACTAGCAACCCACATGTACCAATCTGAGGTTTTGGTACAAAGATTGGATACATGAGATGAACTAGGGTTTGAGAGGAGATGGTGCTGGTGAATATGTTGATGGAGATTGAACCCCTCCCGATTAGAGGATCGTTGGTGATGACGATGGCGATGATTTACCCCTCCCGGAGGGAAGTTTCCCTGGCAGAACAGCTCCGGTTGGAGCCCTAGATTGGTTTCGCCATGGTTCAGCCTCGTGGTGGCAGAGTTTCATCCCGTAAGCTTGCTTATGATTTTTCCAGGGTAGAAGACTTCATATAGCAGAAGATGGGAACCGGAGGGCCACCAAGGGGCCCACGAGGTAGGGGGCACGCCCAGTAGGGGTGGGCGCGCCCCCCACCCTCGTGGCCAGGGTGTGGGCCCCCTCTTGTACTTCTTCCGCTCAATAATTATCATTAATTCCAAAAATGACTTTCATCGAGTTTCAAGACTTTTGGAGCTGTGCAGAATAGGTCTCCTATTTGCTCCTTTTCCAGCCCAGAATCCCAGCTGCCGGCATTCTCCCTCTTCATGATAAACCTTGTAAAATAAGAGAGAATAGCCATAAGTATTGTGACATAACATGTAATAACAGCCCATAATGCAATAAATATCGATATAAAATCATGAGGCAAAATGGACGTATTAGTAGAACACGTCGAAGGGGTTAGTGAAGTGGGAAAGGATAGCAACCACAACCCCGTTGTGGATGACCTCCTCGACTCGGTACATCCTTGGAGAGCCCTGAGGGAGGTGCCCGTAGCCGGCCCCAAGGAAGAAGTCAGTGAACTCCCTTGTGCCCCTCCACCTTGACATCGCCCACACACGAAGGGTGCTCTCGACGTACACCCCGGCAGGGTAGAGCATCTCTGGCACAGTGGGGGGGAAGCGGTAGGTTGGCCCGGTGTACTGCATGGCTGCAACGGGCAGGTTCTTGGGGCTGTTTGTGGTGAATAAGAAGAAGGGCAGATGCAAAATGCAGGTGGGAGAGTATGGGAGATGGATGAAGAGTGTGAGAGGAAGAAGAACATGATAGGTGGCTTAAATAGCCACCGTGGCAGTAATGGGGTCAAATGTGAACCCACCATGGCATCAGGAGTGTACACGCGTGGGAAACTGTAGTGTGAATCAAAGTGCGAAGTTTAAGTGCTGCCCTATGTGTCGTCGGTCGGGTCAACCGGGGACGGCTCTACGGCGCGTGCTCCTTCGTGTTTGTGCACGCATGCAATGTAGGCTGAAGCGGGCGCATGCATGCAACCGCATGCAACGTAGGCTCGCTCGGGCGCATGAAACAGCGGCGAACATTGCTCGGTCCAACGGGTGGGCTTCTTTACACAGCCCAACGACATGCATGCATGGC
Source organism: Triticum aestivum (assembly GCF_018294505.1). Lineage (NCBI taxonomy): Eukaryota > Viridiplantae > Streptophyta > Magnoliopsida > Poales > Poaceae > Triticum > Triticum aestivum. Next base: position 65,373,305 of record NC_057804.1, on the reverse strand, counting down.
AGCCCACCCTCGAGCGCAGAAAAAACAGGCGCAGAAAAAAACATAAGAATAATATGATTTATCACCGTGAAAGCCCTAGATAATCCTTACAATGTCAAAAAGCTAAGAAACTTGGCAAGGATGCTAGTCATGTTGGTACAAGGTTGTTGGTCCACTTCAAGGATGTCGACAAAAACATGCTTCGAGACGGACCCTTCCCGTCCTACCCGAAAGGCCTCCTATGAAGCAGGTTCAGAATGACACCGAATTTTGCCAGGATGTAAGTCCAATGAGATCAACACTTGTTCATGTTGGCCAATGTGGCACTGACCGTTGAAGGATATAAAGATTGATGCTTGTTCATGTGGGACCATATTTTTTTTACATTTGGTGTCAATAGAACACAAAAAACAAACATGACTATATGCTTTTAGGTCTTTACCCTCCCCAATTTGTTGGCCAACTCAGCAGGTTTTGCCTTAAGATGCCACCTATTTTTGTAAGCTGCAATTGCTGTGGTTTTGGAATACTGGTTCTCTTTCCTGCAGAACGGGCATTTATAGCGACCATTACGCCGGTACATAATCTTTGCAGCCATGAGCCACTTGAAGATTTTCTTTCTGAAAGCTTCCCTCAGCTATCTGGTATTAGAAGAAAAAAATCACATGCCAGCGAATTGTACACTATATCAAAGGCAGGCATAAATGGATTGTTTTTTCTTTGTATGGGTTTCCTAAAACTTTGTTATATGAAAGACAGGCATAAAATGGAATACAAATGATCCATTCATCTAAATTTGCAAACCCTAGGACTGATAACCGTACGATTAATCAAAGAAAAATGCGAACAGTATGATTGTCTGTATGAATAGCGAGGAATAACAAGAGAGAAATTTCTAGGGTTAACCTCGAGAAAGAAAATTCTAGGGTTAATCTCTGCAGACACTAACCGATTTGTCGTTGTTGGTGCTGTGTTGGACCAGCTGCGGCTGCGAACCGGCGGCGACGACGTCCTTGTCAACCGGTTCCTTCATGGGCCCCACATCTGGCGCACGGAGTGCACCAGCCATGCCCCCTCCTCCGGCAAGTAGGATCATCCTAGCCGGCAAGAATGTGGGCTTTTTGGCGGCGGTGAGTAGTGGGTGGCGATGTAGACGTGGGTGGATAGGTAGAGGCGATCGAACACTGGAGGCGGGAGTGAGATTTGAGGAGTGAAAATTCAATTTGTTTGGGAGAGAGAGGTCAAGGCCGCGCACAATTCATCACTTTTGAAATTTAGGTAGAAACATGCACGTATACGGCAGCATGCACACCCAGAGATTTTCCCAAACCAACCAATCAACCAGCCAAGCAAAAGAAAAAGTGCACAATGTCGGTCCACAAACGTGGCAACATAAACTGAACACCAAAATAGGGTGTTAAAAAACAGCAAAATAGGAGGGACATTTTCTTTTGTTTTGTGCAGTACTACTAAATACTAGAAGGGACAGTTGGCACATTTAATTTCACATGGCATGCATATAGCTTTTTTGTTCATCGCTAGCTATGTTGTACCGATTAGGTAAAATGAATGGATAATTATTAAACCCTAGCTATTGTCAAGGTTTATCGGTGTGTGTCTACGTGGCCAAGTGTGCTTGCATGGTGTGGGTCCAGGTGAGTGTGATGCACGAGACGGGCCTTGGTGGTTAGGGCCTACATCAAGCGGCACCGAATTTTGAGGGAAGTGAAGGAACAAGCCCCACACACCGTCTGCAGGCCGGACTTGTTCCCTCCCATTCGCTAGATCAAAAATGCGACATGGCCTTGTTTACACTTAGCCCGCGTGAGGGTTTATGCATGCCCCTCTCGGTGTTTGACCATACCCTTCATGGGTCATATGATGAGACCACGCCAGGCCTCGTGATGCACCGCCTAGGCAAAAACCGGACGCGTTACCTCTCGGTAACTAGATCCAAACCATGCACCCTCGCTGTTTAGACCCAAGTGGAGTAGCACCTAGACACATGACCCGTGTAACTTGTGCCAGCCCCCGAACCATGCATCCCTGCCGTGTAGACTCATACGTGGCCATGTGTGCATGCATGTTGTGGTTCCAGCTGAGTGCGATGCACGGGACGGTCCTTGGTTACTAGGTCTAAAATCACGCGACAACAAGATTTGAGGCAAATGAAGGAACGGGCCTCGCACTCCCTTCACAGGACGGATGCATTCCGACCCTGTGGCTTGATCCAACATGGGATATGGCCCCAGTTGCCCACAGCCTATGTGAGGGCCTACGCATGCCGCTCTCGATGTTTTACCACACCCTCTAGGGGTCGTATGATTACACTTGCGCCAGGTCCCGTGAATTTTAGGCCCCTCACAAAATTGCATGGATCATAACGGCAGCTGATGAGCATCATAGCCTAGAGAACGGCATCAAGGCCACCCCTCCCCTTGGTAGCATATGGTGCATATATGGACCAAAGAGCTTAACATGGGGCTTTCATCCCAATCCTTGCTATGATTTCATGTGGCCGCTGTAGATCTTGAACTTTCGATGTTACAACCCTAGAAATGCGGTAATGTCCCGAATATGGGAGGGAGGGGGGGGGGAAAGGCCACTATAGGATCGGAAGTATGTCTAGAGGGGGGGGGGTGATTAGACTACTTGACCAAATAAAACTTATCCTTTTCCCAATTTTAGTTCTTGGCAGATTTTAGATAACTTAGCACAAGTCAAGCAATCATAACGCAATTCAAGCAAGCATGCAAAGAGTATTTGAGCAGCGGAAAGTAAAGCATGCAACTTGCAAGAATGTAAAGGGAAGGGTTTGGAGAATTCAAACGCAATTGGAGACACGAATGTTTTTGTCGTGGTTCCGATAGGTGGTGCTATCGTACATCCACATTGATGGAGACTTCAACCCACGAAGGGTAATGGCTGCGCGAGTCCACGGAGGGCTCCACCCAAGAAGGGTCCACGAAGAAGCAACCTTGTCTATCCCACCATGGGCGTCGCCCATGAAGGACTTGCCTCACTAGCGGTAGATCTTCACGAAGTAGGCGTTCTCCTTGCCCTTACAAACTCCTTGGTTCAACTCCACAATCTTGTCGGAGGCTCCCAAGTGACACCTAGCCAATCTAGGAGACACCACTCTCCAATAAGTAACAAATGGTGTGTTGATGATGAACTACTTTCTCTTGTGCTTCAAATGATAGTCTCCCCAACACTCAACTCTCTCTCACAGGATTTGGATTTGGTGGAAAGAAGATTTGAGTGGAAAGCAACTTGGGGAAGGCTAGAGATCAAGATTCATATGGTAGGAATGGAATATCTTGGTCTCAACACATGAGTAGGTGGTTCTCTCTCAGAAAATGTAAGTTGGAAGTATAGGTTAGTTCTGATGGCTCTCTCCAAGAATGAGCAGAAGGTGGAGGGGTATATATAGCCTACACACAAAATCTAACCGTTACACACAACTTGCCAATCTCGGTGGGACCGAATTGAGAAACTCGGTCGGACCGATTAAGCAAATCTAGTGACCATTAGGATTTTCGGTGGGACCGACATGCAACTCGGTAGGACCGATATGGTTAGGGTTAGGGCATAACGTAATCTCGGTGAGACCGATTACACAAACTCGGTGGGACGGATTTTGGTAATAAGCTAACCAGAGAGTTGGTCAGGTAAACTCGGTGGGACCGGTTCGCTCATTTCGGTGAGACCGAAAAGTTATGAAAGGGAAACAGAGAGTTTACATTGCAATCTCGGTGGGACCGAAACGTTACGAAGGGAAACAGAGAGATTATAATCCCATCTCGGTGATACCGAGATCCCTATCGGTGAGACCGATTTGCCTAGGGTTTGTGGAAGTGGCTATAACATCTGAACTCGGTGGCGCTGGATAGAAAGAATCGGTGGGGCCGAGTTTGACTTTTGGTTTAGGTCATATGTGGATGTGAGAAAGTAGTTGAGGGTTTTGGAGCATATCACTAAGCACTTTGAGCAAGAACCTCATTAAGCAACACATCATCCCTCCTTGATAGTATTGGCTTTTCCTATAGACTCAATGTGATCTTGGATCACTAAAATATAAAATGTAGAGTCTTGAGCTTTGAGCTTGAGCCAATCCTTTTATCCTTAGCATTTTGAGGGGTCCACTTTTCTCATCCATGCCACGCCATTCATTGAGCTTTTCCTGAAATATTTATCTTGAAATAGTGTTAGCTCAATGAGCTATATGTTGCTAGGAATTACCAAAACCACCTAGGGATAGTTGCACTTTCAATCTCTCCCTTTTTGGTAATTGATGACAACATATAGATCAAAGCTTCGACAGATGATAATAAGATTGAAAAACATTGTCGCTTTGAGAAGTATGTGAAATGTGAGAGCTCCCCCTAAATTTGTGCATAGTTTAAGATTTGCTTTGGACTGCAAACGCGCAATGAGTTAGGATCATGAGTTACTCTCCCATGTCACATACATCTTGGTGGAGCGCTCAGAATGATAATAATTAAAATACATGCACTCATCACCAAGCAAAGTGATTGATCATATAGAGATAAAAGGATAGTGTCATCCAACAAGCATTAATGTAGCATATGATCAAACACATGATCATCCAAGTATCACACAGGCATAAAGTATATCAAACAAGCAAACAAAGTTCAAGCACCAAAACAAGAGAGAATAAAAAGACAACGCTCTCTCTCGAAGCCTATGATCTATACATTTTTCTCCCCTTCGGCAACACGTTACCAAAAAGTTCATAGAAAATGCATAGTACTAAATCGACTCTCAGGCTTGGTCTTCAGCTAGTGGTGTAGAGATAATGCCAAGGACGAAAGCATCAGTTGATGAAGTTGGAGCTGGTGGCACTAAAGTTGTAGCAGGTGCAGATGAAGTTGCTCTTGTGTCTAGAACAAGCACTGCAGCTGATCTCTGAGCTCTGGGAACTCTAGCAAACGCATCAGTGGTTGTCTTGCCCTTCCTCTCCTGCATGTCATCTTGAAGTTGCTCAACAACTGACTGTATCTCTGTGACCTTCACATTGAAGTCATAGAACTTCTGCTCCATGATCCTCTCTGGGCTCTCCTGGTTTTGAGTCAGGGTGGCCAATCCCTTCTCAATCCTTGGAGTGGAGGCAATTAAGTAGCCAAACTGATCTTGCTTGCTCTTCAGGAAATACTGAGATACTTCATCAATGTTTGGCATTTTGGCAGCCTTTTTAGTCCTTGCCTTCTCCTTCTTTGCTTGTACTTACACAGAAGATGGTTCCTCTTCATCCATAACCACTGTGTTGTCCTCAAAATCTGGATAGATAGGCATGTGATCCTTGTCCAATAGGTATGTGCCAGTGCCCATCTTGGAGTTAATTAGCTCCTGGATCTGTGGGGCATACCCACAACTTCTCTTCTGGTCAGCAGTTTTCCTCTTGATAGTTTCCACTATGAGGCTCATGACCTTGAACTTTTGAGGCACATCAAATATGTGAAGCAGATTGGTAGCATGGCCTCTGATCATCTTGTGATCACCTGACTTAGGCAAAAGAGTGTGCCTGAGGATCCAGTTGATGGTTGGCAATCCTGACAGAAGGTAATGTACTGATCCAAACTTGTGTGTTTCAACAGCAGCATCTGGGATCTCCCCGTACATATGTGCCATAGAGTTGTGATCCTTCTTCTTCTTGGCATAGACATCCAAGTCATCCTCATTCTCCTTAGGTTCATTGATCAGATTAGCCCATTCTTCAATAGTTGATTGGTACCTAGTACCTTCACACATCCATACTATCCTTCCATCTGGATAGAAGTGTGATGTGGAGTAGAACTGCATTATAAGCTCATCATTCCACTTTGTGAGCTTCTGCACAACAAAGTCATCCACTCCACAAGCATTGAAACTGTCATACACACTAGGATAGTGCTCTTCATTCTCCTTGATATATTTCCAGTCCACCCATCTCATATCACAGATAATTCGCTTCTTGTCAAGCAGCACTGTCTCATAGAAATCATGTTGTTCCTTTGTATGGAACCTTTAGTCCACAACAGTTCTCCTCCTGACTGCATAGGGATCAGTCAACCTCCACTGTCTGAGTCATGCATCCTTTCTCAACTTCATATCCTCAGCTACAGGATGAGCATCATTGTGATCTTGAATTTTGGGCTTCAACTTTCTCAAGACATGTTCCTCATCGTCTTCTTCTTTAACAACAACTTCAGGCACTGGGGCCTTGTTCTTCTCTCCAGCAAGAATGTTCCTAGTATTCCTCTTGGGTGCAATTTTAGGCTTTGGAGCAGCTGCCTTGGGTGCTTATTTGGACTTTGATGAAGCAGCCCCTGACCCGATGGCATCACCCATAAGCTTCTGAGCTTTACGTGCTGGTGCAGCAACCTCTTCTTCTTCATCTTGCATCATGGAAGGCTTTCCAACAACCCTGGCCTCTTGACCCTTTCCTTCCTCTTCTTCCCTTCCTCAGCAGCCTCTTTGGGTTTAGATTCCAAAGGCACTTGAGTGGAGGCTCTGGTTTTGGACATGGGAACTCTTCTAGCAGGTGCTTTCTTTTGCATTCCTGGCTTAGTGGCAGCAGCTGTGCCATATTCCTTCTTGAGCACCTTCTTCTTGGAAGTGGCCTCATCCTCTACAACATAATAGTCTTCATCTTCAGACTCTTAGGTTTTCTTCTTTCTAGCCCTAGTGGCTGCCTTAGGAAAGTTCCTGGGTGTGCTTCTGCTACCATCATAGCTGCTAGAGGGACTAGTGCCCTCACTCATGTGAACCTGCTCCATAGACTTGTTCTAACTGTCACTTTGATCAGACATGTTGCAAACACTGACAGCAGACCCTGTGAATAGATATAGATGAGGTAGAATAGGATGAGGATCACAAAATATAGAGGTTTTTGCAATAGAATGAGTTAAAAACTTAGTTTTAGTTTTCCACGGAAAGCATTTCGGATCTACCGATTTGTAAACTCGGTGATACCGAAGCAGCTTTAGGAACCTAAACTAGTGAACTTGGTCAGACCGAGTCACAGTTTGGTGGCATCGAGACTGCTAGGGTTTCACAAAGTCCTGAACTCGGTCACACCGATTTGCAATGCTCGGTTGGACCAAGAATCACATGTGCAATGGCCTTGGCCAAACCGGTGGAACCGATTTCTACAACTCGGTCGGTCCAAGATGGTTTCGGCGGAAATCTAACCCTAAATTTTCAATCCAAACCTAATCTACGGAGCATTTTTACTGGATAAGATGATCTCAACCGTGGCAAGATACATGGTGAAAACAATGTGCTAGGAATCGGAGTGAGATTAGCACAAGGATCAAGTCCATACCCTAGTTCGGCGATGGACTTGCTACGGCGGCAACGGTAGAGATGATTCTCGTTGACGGTGGCGGAGACCAGCGGCGGGAGGCAGCTGGCGACAAGGATGACGATCCGGAGACCCAGGAGGTAGAGCGGGCTTAGCGCGGGCGAAAGAGTTCAGAGAAATTTCCAAAAAATTTGCCTGTGGATATATATAGCCCGACCCTGTCGGTGTGACCGAGTGGAACAACTTAGTGGCACCGAGATGCATTACTGCAAGCAGTTACTTGTGACACTCCAAATTTTTTGTGATTTTTGTTTTCAAAAAAAGAGCCTTGCTTGGTTCGAAAGAGGGTCTTTTAAACCCTTCCTAAAAACCATCTTCTAAGTTTGCCCTCTAAAAAATCCTTTTCTTGGATTTGGTTTCTTTTAAAATGAAAACCCTTTTAGTTTTGGGCTCTTTGTGGTTTTGATCCCTTCAAGAATTTCACCATGCTTCCTATGGTGAAATTTTCCCAAAAACCTTTCCTCCCACTTTGGTACAACCCTAACATTCTGTCCAAACTAATAAAATCCATTTTTGGATTTTATTCCAACTATTTCTCCCCCCAAAATAATTATGTCTTTTCTTTTGAGCCTAGGTGGATTTCAAAGCAAGTGCCCTAAGGCTTTTGAGTTTTGACCTCAACTCAACACCCCTGGATAGTCCTTTGAACCCACAACCCAGAACCATCTTGATCCACTCTTCTCCTGTTCAAATTTTTCAAATTGCACTCACTGCAAGTTTGGACCAGATTTGCCAAATTTGGTGAAATTCATATTTACACATCTCCAAAAATTCCACAAATATTCAGGTAGCCTCTAGATGCAATGAGAGGCCCCTCCACCAAAAACCAGGTCAAGGAAAATCCCTACATGCCTGGATCATTCTGTCGAACACCTTGCATGCATTATTCTAGTCATATTCAGTTAAATTCAGAAATTTAGTGTCGATCCTCGTCAGTGAATTCAGTCACGAGCTCACAGTGCGCTTGGCACGTAGCTCACGGCCAGGCTTGCTTGTCCGGAGCCTCACACGCGCGCTTGGCGCCTTCCTGGCGTTGGTGGCGCCCTGGCCCGCCTGCGCCGGCGTGTCTTGCGGCGGCCGCAGCGCCGTAGTGGCCGACAGGAAGCAGAACGGCGGCGCAACGCCGTTCGGCGCCGCCCAAGCGTCCTGGTAGCTCCGCGTGGCCACCTCCTTGCCAGCGCACGCATGCAGCACCGTCGCCGTGGCGCGGCACGCGCAGAGCATGCTCTCTTCCGCCGACGGGCCGTGCGGCCGTTCCGTCGAGGGCAGGCCGTAAACCTCCCTCCCGTGCTGAGCTGGACCCTAAAATGGCACCACTACTTCACCTAGGCGATGCTCAAGCCCCTAAGCCGACCGTTCGGCCACAGCGCCGCTGTAATCAACTCGCCGGACTTATCCGTTCACGGCAACCGACTCGGGCCGGCTATATATAGCACCCTCGAGCCTGCTCTCGCCCCCGCACGACTCCACCACCTCACTAGACCCCGCCCAGCCACTGGGAGAGCCCCGAGGGGCCCTTCTTCCCCGACTCCGGCCACCCCGCTCCGCCTCGGCCTCCACCTCGATTCGCTCCGGTGAGGCCGTCTCCGGCGCTCTAACTTCGTCAGCAACCCTCTCGAGCAACAAGGAGACTAACCCCCACTCCTATTTGATCCCCACAGCTCCCTCCGGCGAGATCCACGACTGCCCGAACCACCATCCGCCGGAGCAAGGGCCGCCGTCGACACAGTGCTCACCGGCGACCACCACCACCACCCACAGACGCGGAACGGTGCACTGATCACGGAGGTAAACCCCGATCACCTTGCCTCGCCGTGGATCGCCGCCGGCGACCACCGCACCTCTCGGGCGCCGTCGCGCTCTGTTTCTCTGTTTGAACTTTCAAACCCGACAGGTGGAGCCCGCCTGTCAGCCTCACAGTCGTTTCTTTTAAACGAAACGTTATCTGTACTTTTCTGCTGAACCCCCTGGAAGTTTTCTGTTTCATTACAGATGAGTCCTTGGGTTAAAACACTTATAACTTTTTATCAGAAGGGAATTTTCGGGTGATTCTTTTTATGTTCTCTTTAGATTTTTGTCTAGTTTTTTATCATATTTATTTGAAAAATATTTGGAACACTTTTCTGTACACTCACGGTATTTACGTTGCATGCATATTTTTCTTATACCGTAGATACCGGAGGAGGTGACGGAGCCGCAAACTTCGCACAGTTAGACTCTAACTACTCCGAGCCAGGCAAGCATGTTTGAACTCTTGATATGATGAGTGTTGTTGCATGTTTGCATTTTAGTATAGTCATGGCATGCTTATGAACATCACTTTGCACGATATATCTCATGCACGTAATCGGAAAGTAAGTTTCGGAAAGCATTATGTTGTTGGATACATATTTGCAAAGCCATGTGTTTGTATGAGGATGGGTAAGATGGCAGTGTTGTGACATGCCAGTCTTATACCAGATTATTTGACTTCCGTGTCGTCATGACACAATTCACATTCCCATTCATTCCATCCTATACTGTCACATGTTTTCCGAAAGGAATATGGCAGAGTAAGTTGCAAATCGTTTTCCAGGTACACACCAAGTGGAGAGGCCGGGATGAGGCTGCCATGGCCCTGGATTAAAGCCCGTCATCCGGTCAGGGGGCATGGGTGTTTCCGGTTGGGACCGAGAGGGGGGCACCCCTTAGAGCGCGCGTATAGAAATATGATCCCATGCTATTCGAGGTTGCGGCCTCCCCGTCTCAAAGTTTTTCTTGGACGTTGGCCAGCGTGATTCCTGGCAACGTGAGGTGAAATGGGTGTGTACTAGTTAAATGTGTTTCTACTGAAATACCGTAAACGGAACTAGTCCTTCGTGACTACAGAAATCCGTTGGCTGTTTTCAGCTCTTCCAAACTCTGCAGAGCCTTAAATCTTTCAATCATCTTGTACTTTGTTCAAGTACTATAATTATCTTATCTTGTCAGGTATCAGCCTCAGTGACAAAACTCCGATGGGATTTATGTGTGATAAATCCGGTTAAAAGATTATTCTTGTGGATGGACTAATTTCTTGTTTACATTTATTATAAGCCTTGTCTGTGATGTCGCTCAGACGTCCGACGGTGGCAACCCTGTTATTTACATTTATTATAAGCCCTGTCTGCGATGTCGCTCAGACGTACGACGGTGGCAAACCTGTTATATACTTTTGTTATAAGCCCTGTCTGCGATGTCGCTCAGACGTCCGACGGTGGCAAACCTGTTATTTACTTTTGTTATAAGCCCTGTCTGCGATGTCGCTCAGACGTCCGACGGTGGCAAACCTATTATTTAATTTTTTTATAG
>NC_057804.1:65359445-65362345 GCF_018294505.1 Triticum aestivum | reverse complement strand
TGATGTCGCCCAGACGTCCGACTATGGCATTTCTTTTAAAGCCCTTTATGTGACGTCGCCCAGACGTCCGACTGTGGCATTTCTTTTAAAAGCCCTTTAAGTGATGTCGCCCAGATGTCCGACTGTGGCATTTCTTTTAAAGCCCTTTATGTGATGTCCCCCAGACGTCCGACTGTGGCATTTCTTTTAATCCCTTTATGTGGTGTTGCTTAGACGCCCGACTGTGGCATGCTTTTTATTTATTTACCTTTCGAGGCGTCGCTCCAGACACCCGATCGGTTTTTCAGCTATTTATTTTATTTATCAAGTCCTACAAATCTTACCATTGTTATATGAGCATCATCCTTTATTTCATGACGCATTCATGTATTCATTGATTATATCTTTTGTCCGTACTGTCTTGCGAGTACTTTCAAGTACTCACCTGGCTTGTTGATTTGGCCAGATGCTGATGAAGGCGATCTCATGGATGAAGAGTTTGATAGCGAGTCCGACGCCTAGAGGAGTCCCAGTCAGTCCCGTGCGATCCTGTCTTGGTCATTGTATTATCCGCTTCCGCAACCCCGAATAAATTCATCGAGCCTCACCTCGATGCTCGATGTACTGCCAGTAGAAGTCAAGTTATCCACCACCACTTTTCCCTCGAGCTAGTAGCATGCCACCCTACCCCCGTGTCATATCCGCCCATATGTATTATATTGGCGAGTCTGTAATAAATTGTTGAGCAACCTTAGCTCAACCCTGTAATATATTTGATGCTACTGGTTCTCTGTTTATCAAGCTTTGTCTACCAGAAAGGATGACTTTTCCTATACTGGGATTTAAAGATTGGTTTTCTCAATAAATATTTTTATTGAAAAACCGGTCGTGACAGACTTGGTAACCAGAGCCAGGCTGACTGTTGGAAGCCACTAGGTGCGATCGCTAATTGGCACTACTAGAAAAAGGGCTATAGATGGGATTGGCACTAATGGCGCACCAGACAAGTGGTGCGCCATTAGTATATACTAATGGCGCACCACCTTCTGATGCGCCATTAGTGTTGAAACTACTAATGGCGCACCTGGCCCATGGTGCGCCATTAGTATCAAAAAAAAAATTGAACTAGTGCGCCTGTCCAAACATACTAATGGCGCATCCATAGGAAGTGCGCCATTACTACTTACAATTCGTAATGGCGCACCAGTCAGAAAGTGCGCCACTAATGTTGTTTTTATTATTATTTTTTTATTCCTTTTTCTGCAAAACTACTAATGGCGCACTCACCCGCGGTGTGCCATTACTAGTTTAAACTAGTAATGGCGCACCGTGTGGGAGTGCGCCATTAGTATCTTTTTTTGTTTGCAAAACTACTAATGGCGCACCACCAGGTGGTGCGCCATTAGTAACCTGGATTACTAATGGCGCATTTGTGGTTGGTGCGCCATTAGTAAGTGGGCAGCAACAAGATATTTTGGACAGCCTCTCCTCCCACACTCACTTTCTCCCCACTTCATTCTCTCCACCGCCTCCTCCTTGTCTCGGGTGCCTCCTCTTTTGCACCTCATTTCCACCATAGATTCATTCAAATTAAGTGGTTAAGTTACCTTGTTTTGGTAGGTAAGTAAGGGGGGAAGCTATATTTATGTTGTTCTCCCTACAACAATGTGCACATGCACTTTTTATGGCCTAGCTATATCTATGTATGTTCGTGGTGTTGCATATGTTTGTGGTGTTGCATATGTGTTTGTGTTTGGAGGTGTACCGGTATTTGAAATGCGATAGTTGCCAATATTTTGCCGGAATGTTGATTCATTTCTGTTTTGGCGAGAATTTTGGCATTAAGCATTCTTTTTGGTCCTATTTTTAGGGAAAGTCATGCCAATTTTTTTCTTGGTTCTAAAATATCGTTTTGCTCTACCCCGCAGGCGACCATGGTCCGCATGATGACCGAAGGCATCGTGAATAGGTTTTTGAGGTCCGCGAAGGCCGAGATGCTTCAAAAGAACGAGATGGAGATAAGATGTCCATGTCGAAGATGCAAGCTGAAGAGCCTTATTGCGGACCCGGATTCCGGGCAGGTGCGGGACCACCTGCTCTTGCGTGGTTTCATGGATGGCTATCGGTGGCAAGGTGATGAAGATGACTACGAAGTCGTCCATGGGGGCCAGGCAAGAAATGAGGAAGGGCAGCAAGACAACTACCGCGGCAAGGACAGATACTACGGAAGGATCGAGGAGATCTGGGAGCTGAGCTACGCTGGAGAGAAGGTCCCGATGTTCCGTGTCAGATGGGCCAAGAACGTCATAAAAGAAGACCGGTATTTCACCACCATGGTTATACCCGAAGCCAAATCCAAGACCGCGGGCGCAAACGTCACCGCGAAAAATGAGCCATGGGTACTGGCTTCCCAAGTGGACCAATGCTTCTTCATTACCGACCCGCCAAAGCCCAGTCGTGTTGTCGTGAGGAGAGGCAAAAGGAAGATCATCGGAATGGATGGAGTAGCCAATGAGCAAGACTTCGACAAGTACGGCGACCCGAGGATCGAACATGACGACGATGATGAAGTAGCAGCATACACCACAAGAAGAAGCAGGACCACCCTACCTAAAGGACGTCTGTTCCATAGAAGAACTCCATTTGCGAAAAAGAAGGGCAAGAAGATTGTGAACAGATAGCTAGCTAAGATCGATGATATTTTAAAAAAAATTATTACTGTCTTATAAAAAAATTATTACTGTCTTATAAAACAAGTTTGAACATATTTAAACACAAATAAGTATCAAACAGCATTTTAAATGCATAAAAAAATTGTGGACCCCCCGCAACCCTCCCCTACTCAACCGCCGCCACCGACCCCCCGCACCCCTTCCCTACTCAACCGCCGGCCGCCGCCGACCCCCTGCACCCCTCCCCTA
>NC_057804.1:65345861-65358426 GCF_018294505.1 Triticum aestivum | reverse complement strand
CCTCCCCTCCCTCCCTCCCTCCCTCCCCTACGCCTCCTCACTTAGTTGCTGTGATTGATTTCGTTGATAGTTTAGTTGCTGTGATTGATTTCGTTGATAGTTTAGTTCCCGATATCTCTAGTCCGGTTGATTATCACAATGTTGATTATCACAATGTTGAAAACTTATCACAATGTTGTTGTGATATTTAGTTGCTGTGATTGATTTCATTGTTGATTATCACAATGTTGAAAACTTATCTACTTTTTGCCCCCTACAGCAAGCAATAAAGTAATTCTATTAGTCGTCCATTGAGATATATATGAGTTATTACAATGTGAGAAGAACAATTCTCAAACTATAAATTTTATTAAAAATGAAAAATGAAACATAAACGGGTTTGCATATAATAAGTCTGGACAGATCAATATCCATATTTATTTTATTCCAGTATATTTTCTCATATACAACCAAAGTTTTTTTGCGAGGTATAACAAAAGTTTCTTTTCTTATTTCTAGCCCCCTTCAATATTTTTCAGAAAGGAAATGTTCATCGCTGTGTTCCATGGTCGAGACTATCTCGCTTATTTTTCTCCATCCAAAAACTCTCTAATCATTCCATCAGATATGCATATGCGCTAACCACCATTGAATACTTCTCAAGCCATCCCCAAGTAGTATCTTATAGTACAACCAACTCTAAGAACTGTCCCAAAAGGCCAAAACATCACCTCGTTCCTTGCCAACGTGATTAGTGTGCACGCTGCCGCAGACTGCCTATCTATTTGTATGCTTGGTTCGGCCTGCTACACACACAAATGCACAGCAGTAGCAAGCAGGTGAACTTTTCTTGTTTGTAGATGGTTCTGGAAAACAGCAGAATCTTTACTATAATGCAGATGCATTGTAGCTGGCACTGTAGATGCGAATCCCAACATTTTGGACCATTTGATGGACTATATCAACGGTTCAGATTCTTTCCTATCATTGAGATTCAAATCTTCAAAACTCGTACACTATATAGTAATATAGATATGCTGGTCCTTGCTCAAGATTTGTATAGAGGAGGAATTGAAACATACTGTGTTTAAATAAAACATGATATAGTTGGAGCCAGAGCCCTATATGGACCTTACTGGTTCTTGCTGAAGATTTATTGTACTTTCTACTAACGGTATAACTTTTGTGATATGTATTGTTATGTTGGTAAAATAGACAACCTAGATTTACACCCAGGATCTCTAATCCAGAGAGGAGGGAGTACAAGATAGCAAATTTACTTGCAATAAAATAGGGGCTGTTAATTGTAGTTTTGTTTTGGTCTGCAATTGCATATACGGACATTTATTTAATTACCACAAGATCTAAACCAGGATAAGAGCAAAAAGTAATCAGATCTGAACTGAAACTAGCTAGGAGCAGAGCACATTTGTGTAGAAGTAGAGTGCATGAAATATGGGGCTTTTCTGGATGCTGCTGTTCTTGGTAGGATGAACAAGTGGCACCTTGTAGGGTCTTGATTGGTTATGTTGCAAACTGAATATGTAGCTGCTAGGACCCAGTTTCCAATCTAGTCTGTAGTAGTGACATGCTAGTTTAGCACATACTGCTTGTAGTGGGTAGTAGTGGAATGCTATTTTAGATGGTCTATTACTATGTACGACCTTAATTGGTGGAGTCTCAACGCTGAACTGGGTAGTAGTTAGGAGTCAATTTCTTTAATCCTAGTGTAGCTGCTCTCTTAATACTTGTCTGTAGGTTCTTAATTGTTGGTGTCTTAAAAAGTGAATATGTTTTCATAGCATAACTTGAGGGATAGTTTGTTTAGTAAAGTGCGAATTTAGCTATCCCTTACTATATAGATGATTGATCTTTGTTGAAAAATATGTGGATGATTGATAGTACGCTTCCTGTTTCTGCACACAGTGCACTCTGTTATGAACTATATGTATGTTGCACTTTCTTCGTCCGAGTGCATCGATGTAGACGTTTTCCTGCTTGTTGTTGGGAGTGAAAATAAGAACCTCTTCTCCCTGGTTAGCAGTAAATACTGCATGCGCAATGCCTGCTGTTTTCTCTTCTGAAATTTATGAATGTCAGTGGATCAACATCTATGTGCCATAAATTGCATTTTCCCTTTTTGCTGCTAGTGCCCATTTTGAGTAATTGCTTAGAGGGATGATCCTGTGTGAGCTGGTGGAGTGATTTGTTTTCTACATAAAGCTCTTTAGTCAGGCTGGTTTTCGTGAAATATACATGAAGCTTCACCAGCTCCTGTGGGTGTGGGATCCATGTGACATGTGACATTGCATCCATGTCCACCTGGGATAATGATTTTGCAGGTACCCCGAGAGGCCCTTGAGTTTGCCGGAATGTCGATTAACTTCCGTTCCGGCAAATTCGGGTACTCCATATGTCCTATTTTCAGCAAAGGTCATGCTGAAATTTTCCGTGAATTTTAGCATGACTTTGCTAAAAATAGGACATATGGGGTACTTGTGACTAATGCATGGGCCGGGGTATCGTAGTAGTTAATTAAGTAGGATCAAGTGCCCCGGCGTACTTGTGACTGATGCCTAAATGATAAAACTGAAATGACGAAAGCTTAGGCTTTTAGGGTGGCTCGGCATCTAAAAACCCTCAATGTCTTGCTTTTCTCTTCCGATCGTTCTGTTGCATACTTATATATTGCTTATGTATTGTCTGTGAATGGGTACTAACGTTTCATTTGTCTAGTGCATAGCGATGCCGACATATGTCGTGTACAAGGGTAAGGTTCCCGGAGTCTACGATGACTGGGAGGAGTGTCGGAGACAGGTTCACCGATTCAGCGGTAACAGTTACAAAGGGTACACCACTAGGGCCGAGGCCGAATCTAGATACGCCCGCTATCTAGCGGGAGAGGGGAGGGAGCGTTGGAGGAACCGGATGAAGACGAGTTTCATCGTGATGATGCTCATCGTGATGACCGCAGCTCTCTTCTATGTGATGGTAGTTTAGATGATCGATATCGACTTCTAATGTGAAGACAAACTCGCTACTCGCGGTCTCGAGACTTGTAATATAATGTTCTATCTTTGTTCGGTCTTTTCAATTCGGAGACTAATATGATGAATTGTATTCGGAGACTAATATGATGAATTGTATTCAAAGACTAATCTTCTATTGTATTCGATGAATCTGTTGTTGATGTGTGCTGTCTATATTTTGTCAAATTATACATTTTGTAACCTGTGCAAAAAACAGAAAATAAAAAATAAAAAAAACCGAATATTCATACTAATGGCGCATCACATGACAGTGCGCCATTAGTATGACAAAGCATACTAATGGCGCATCACTGGACAGTGCGCCATTAGTATGCCGCGGTTACTAATGGCGCATCTCGTGGTTGTGCGCCATTAGTATGCCAAAGCACCTGGGTATACATGGCCCCTGGGAGGCATACTAATGGCGCACCGTAGCCTATACTAATGGCGCACCAGTGGTGCGCCATTAGTATACTAGATACTAATGGCGCACCACTGGTGTGCCATTAGTAAAAATTACTAATGGCGTGCTAGTAATGGCGCACCAGTGATGCGCCATTAATGGCCAAATTAGGTGCGCCATTAGTAGCGGTTTTTCTAGTAGTGTGGTTATTAGCATGATAGAGTTATTCATGTTTTTACAAATGTAGTCATTTTCTGATAGTTAGCATAAAATTTATGATCTGACCACTCAGAATTTTTGCCTACTTTTGTAGATGGCCGGCGACGACTGCGAGTCTCAGATGTTCGCCAGCTTGCCTGAGGGGTTCGTCAAACTCCTCTCCTTCATCGTTCAGGTCGCGATGGGGCCATCCATGCGCCCAGTCTTCACGCTTTATCCACACAAGATCAACGATAGTCTGACTATGCACCAGGCCGCGGTGCAATTCAGGGGAGGCCATGCTGAAGTACGCCGCCTCCAATTCGTGGGGAGAGCCATGCCTACAAAAAGGCACGCTATGCAGATGGCTGCCCGCGAGACGATAGCCCGTCTTCGGGATGTTCTTCCGGCAATGAAGACCCGTCGCTACCGCTACCTTCCATGCCATGTGCCTTACACCTGTCACTACTCCTTCTCTTGCCCCAGAGGAGAGCGAGACAAAGCCTTTGAGATGCTTGTCGAGTACCTCCGAGCCTTGGAGGCAGCATTCGACTGCATGGTGGATGACCTCGTAGCTGCATGCATGGACTCAGTTCATGGCTGTGCTGCTAACAGGAGGGAACTCCTGCACACCGCTCCACCACTGACTTTTGTGTCATCCACAGCCTCTCACTCACCTACCATACTCGCCTCTGCTCGTCGTCTGCCTACCACAGATGAATTTAACCAGGCTATTGCACCCACTCCCGTCCGCTCTGCGCCACTTGTTGCACCCACTCCCATTCGTGCTACCCCACCTATTCCACCCACTCGTATTCGTGTTATTCCGCCTAAGGCACCGGCTCCATCGGCTCAGCACAACATTTCTCGTCTGGAACCTATTAGCGAGGAGGAGGTTGATTCCCCAGCGTCTCTGCGTCTCACCCTTGGAAGGCCAAGGGAGATCCTCGCCATCTCCGACTAAGTACGCATAGACGCCATGCGATGTATCAACTTGTGTAATATGTTTATATGTACATAGGTTGTGAGAAGTAGCCTGTTTGCGCATCATGTACGATCTGGAGGAGTGCACTAGTTTAAATAACATGTCAGGATTATGTACGCATATCCTGAGTGATGTAATGTATAATTATGCCCGCGTGTAAGATATGCACTAGTCCTTCTCCGCGCGCAATCGTGTGTTTCCAAATACCTTGGAGTTTAAAAATGTCCTTTGGGTGTGATTTTATTGACTTTTGCGACTCTCTTTCTTGTCTTACGAGTTCACAAATATATCTCCAGAGTGAAAGATGTCTCGTCCTTGGACGCGCTCCATGCCAACTCAGCCAGAAGAAAATTATGGCACACCGCAGAACCAGAATTTCACTCAGGGTCAGACAAGTCAACAGGACAGTGAAACAGCTTTTACACAAGTTTGTCGTTTTTATGAACAGAGTCAGCAGCAACACCAGGAAATGATGAACCAATTCATCAATATGAGAAGTAACCGTGGTCAGTATCAACCGCAATCCAAATTATCTGAGTTACAAAAGACGCGTCCTCCAACATTTTCTCATACTGACAAGCCTCTTGAGGCCGAAGACTGGCTTCGAGACATGGAGAGAAAATTAATTATCGCACAGTGTTCAGACCGTGAAAAAGTACCGTATGCACCACATTATCTCACGGGTGCAGCTGCATCGTGGTGGGAAAACTTCCTACACATGCACCTCAACGAAAATGAAATCACCTCGGAAAATTTCAAAGAAGGTTTTCGTGGGGCACATATTCCTAAGAGCGTCATGAAAATTAAGAAGAAGGAATTTGATGAACTCAAGCAAAGAGCCATGACAGTGTCAGAATACAACAGCCAATTCACACTGCTGTCTTGCTACGCCAATGAAGAACGCATGACCGAGAGCAAGAAGATGGAAAAATTCTTGGAAGGCCTAGCACCCGCCCTTAAGTGCCAGCTAGTTGTGCATACCTTTCCAGATTTTAAAACACTGGTGGATAAGGCCATTACCCTGGAAAATGAACGACGTAGCCTGGAAGATATCCGCAAACGGAAAAGGGACCAGACTAACTTCTCTCGCAATCACAGAAGTAAGAAGGAATTTCAGAAGGGGGATTCACACAAAACCCCGGTGAATAATTCACGTCCAACCAAGAATTTCCATGCAAGAGACAAATAGTTCACCTATCGCCCAGGCGTTACCTGTTATGCTTGTGGAGAAGAAGGGCACTATGCCAAGCAGTGTCCCAAGCCAAGGAACTCAAACCCGAAGCTCAATAATGGTGGAAATAATTCAGCACCAAAGCAAAGCAATTTCAACCCCAACAACAACCACCGGAAAGGTCACTTGAACCACGTGACCCGAGAGGAAGCACAGAACGCCCCAGATATCGTACTCGGTACGTACCCCGTCAACACAATACCTGCCATGGTTTTGTTTGATTCTGGAGCTTCTCACTCATTCGTTTTGAAAAGTTTTGCTTTGCAAAATAATTTTTTGATGCTTCCCTTGGAAAAATCAATGATCATCAAGTCCCCTGGGATTAAGCAAGTGACCCAGAGTTACTGTCAAGGTGTGGTTATTGAATTTGAAGGATTGAAATTTTACGCCAACCTTATTGTACTGGAAAGCAAAGGACTAGATGTCATCCTAGGAATGGATTGGTTGACCACCAACAAAGGTTTTATTGACTGCTTCAACCGTACCGTGATTCTCATCCACCATCAAGGGAAGAAAATAAAAGTTTCAGCCAAAGAGAGACAAATACCTCGGCAACCTAGATTAAACAAGGTGGATGTTTCTGAGCTGAACAAGGTTCCAGTGGTATGTGAATTTCCAGATGTATTTCCAGAAGAACTACCAGGCATGCCACCAGACCGAGAGATAGAATTCAGCATTGAGCTAGCACCCGGGACCACTCCTATTTACAAGAAACCTTACAGAATGGCACCATCCGAATTGGTAGAGTTGAAGAAGCAAATAAAAGAATTATTGGAGAAAGGATACATACGAGCCAGCTCCTCACCTTGGGGTTCTCCAATTTTATTTGCCAAGAAGAAGGATGGAACAATGAGGTTGTGTATTGATTATCGAGCTCTTAACATGGTCACAATCAAGAACAAATACCCAATGCCACGAATAAATGATTTATTCGATCAGCTCCCACAAGCCAAAGTCTTCTCAAAAATTGATTTGAGATCAGGATACCACCAGTTAAAGGTGCGAACAGAAGATATTCCCAAGACCGCATTTACCTCCAGATATGGGCTGTATGAGTTCACCGTAATGCCATTTGGGCTAACCAACGCCCTCGCATATTTTGTTCACCTCATGAACAAAGTGTTTATGAAGTATATGGACAAGTTTGTTGTGGTGTTCATCGACGATATTCTGATATATTCCAAAACACCAGAAGAGCACGCCGAACATCTCAGGATTGTACTCGGAGAACTCAGGAAACATCAACTGTATGCCAAGTTCAGCAAATGTGAATTTTGGCTAAGGCAGGTGGGTTTTCTGGGCCACGTGCTAACCCAAGAAGGTATTGCAGTAGATCCGGAAAAAGTCAAGGCCGTACTTGGCTGGAAACCGCCAGCTAACGTAACGGACGTACGGAGTTTCTTGGGAATGGCAGGCTATTATCGGAGATTTATTGAAGGATTCTCCACTATAGCAAAGCCCATGACACAACTGCTCAAGAAAGGCAAGAAATTTGAATGGACAGAAGCATGTGAGAAAAGCTTCCAAGAGCTAAAAAGAAAATTAACAACGGCACCAATACTAATTGTGCCAGATATACACAAGAACTTTGAGGTATATTGTGACGCATCCCGGAAAGGCCTCGGATGCGTATTGATGCAAGAAGGCAAGGTAGTTGCGTATGTCTCCAGACAACTACGCAAGCATGAGGAAAATTATCCCACTCATGACTTGGAATTAGCAGCAGTCATCCATGCACTCAAGGAATGGAGACACTTCCTACTTGGGAATCGTTGCGAGATATACACAGACCATAAGAGTCTTAAGTATATTTTCACACAACCAGATTTAAATCTACGGCAACGACGCTGGTTAGAATTGGTGAAGGATTATGATGTTGGAATCCACTATCATCCTGGAAAAGCAAACGTTGTGGCAGATGCACTCAGCCGCAATCCCAGCATGGAAGACGACAGTATGCCAAGATTGAGGCCAGAATTTCAACAAGAATTTGCCCGACTCAATCTAATAATGGTTACCGAAGGCAGTGTGTTGAATATAGAACTACAGCCTACCCTAATGGAAAGTATCAAGGAAGCCCAGCACGGACACCCCAGCATTGAGGGCATAAAAAGAAAAGTGAGTTTGGGAAGAGCCTCAGAATTCAACATAGATGAGCAAGGAATATTGTGGTACGGAGAAATGCTATGCGTACCAAATGTCAAGGACCTCAAACAGCAGATATTAACTGAAAGTCACACAGCTCCGTATTCAATCCATCCTGGAGGGACATAAATGTACAAAGACCTTCATGAAAATTTTTGGTGGCACGGTATGAGGAGAGATATAGCCACGTTCATTGCATGCTGTGACTCTTGTCAACGTATCAAGGCTGAGCACCAGAAACCAGCCGGACTGTTACAGCCAAATAAGATACCCGAGTGGAAATGGGACGAGATTGGAATGGACTTTATCGTTGGACTGCCACGGTCACAACACGGAAACAATGCCATATGGGTCATAACCGACAGATTAACCAAGGTGGCACATTTTCTTCAGTAAAAACAACTTACACCACTCAGAGACTAGCCAGACTTTATCTTGCCCGTATCGTTTGCCTACATGGAGTCCCTAAGACTATTATCTCCGATAGAGGCACACAGTTCGTCTCTGCATTCTGGGATCACCTACAACAGGCACTGGGAACCCAACTAGCCTTCAGTACTGCATACCATCCCCAGACTGATGGACAAACGGAACGTGTAAACCAAATCTTAGAAGACATGCTAAGAGCCTGTGTCCTCACCTACGGGAACAGTTGGGAAGAAAGTTTGCCATATGCAGAGTTCACATACAACAACAGCTATCAAGCCAGCTTGCAAATGGCACCATTTGAAGCACTATATGGGAGAAGATGTTGTACCCCGCTAAATTGGTCAGAGACCGGAGATAGCCATATCTTTGGCCCAGATATGCTCAAGGGGGCCGAGGAGAAAGTTAAGACGATTAGAGAATGACTCAAAACAGCTCAAAGTCGGCAAAAGAGTTATTACGACCGAAAGCATCGGGAAATCAGTTTTGAACCCGAAGAATTGGTATACCTAAGAGTTTCTCCTATGAAGGGTCTGCAACGATTCAAGATTAAGTGGAAACTAGCACCAAGATTCATCGGACCATTTCATATAGTGGCCCGACAAGGCAAGGTAGCCTACCAGCTGGACCTGCCCGGAGACTTGTCCGGTATCCACAACGTGTTTCACATCTCGCAGTTGAGAAAATACATAAGCAACCCAGAGAAGCAAGTTTCACATGAGTATATTGACGTGCAACCATACCTCACTTACCAGGAGCACCCCATAAAAATATTGGAAGAATCTGAGAGGAGGACCCGACAGAAAACCATTAAGTTTTTCAGAGTTCAATGGAGCAATCACACCGAGAATGAAGCAACATGGGAGAGCGAGGATTTTCTTCGGACAGAGCACCCACACCTGTTTAAGGATCAGCTGAAATCTCGGGGACGAGATTTTTCCTAAGGGGGTAGGTGCTGTGACACTCCAAAATTTTTGTGATTTTTGTTTTCAAAAAAAGAGCCTTGCTTGGTTTGAAAGAGGGTCTTTTAAACCCTTCCTAAAAACCATCTTCTAAGTTTTCCCTCTAAAAAATCCTTTTCTTGGATTTGGTTTCTTTTAAAATGAAAACCCTTTTAGTTTTGGGCTCTTTGTGGTTTTGATCCCTTCAAAAATTTCACCATGCTTCCTATGGTGAAATTTTCCCAAAAACCTTTCCTCCCACTTTGGTACAACCCTAACATTCTGTCCAAACTAATAAAATCCATTTTTGGATTTTAGTGCAACTATTTCTCCCCCCAAAATAATTATGTCTTTTCTTTTGAGCCTAGGTGGATTTCAAAGCAAGTGCCCTAAGGCTTTTGAGTTTTGACCTCAACTCAACACCCCTGGATAGTCCTTTGAACCCACAACCCAGAACCATCTTGATCCACTCTTCTCCTGTTAAATTTTTCAAATTGCACTCACTGCAAGTTTGGACCAGATTTGCCAAATTTGGTGAAATTCATATCTACACATCTCCAAAAATTCCACAAATATTTAGGCAGCCTCTAGATACAATGAGGGGCCCCTCCACCAAAAACCAGCTCAAGGAAAAATCCCTACATGCCTGGATCATTCTGTCGAACACCTTGCATGCACTGTTCTAGTCATATTCAGTTAAATTCAGAAATTCAGTGTCGATCCTCGTCAGTGACTTCAGTCACGAGCTCACAGTGCGCTTGGCACGTACCTCACAGCCAGGCTTGCTTGTCCGGAGCCTCACACGCGCGCTTGGCGCCTTCCTGGCGTCGGTGGCGCCCTGGCCCGCTTGCGCCAGTGTGTCTTGCGGCGGTCGACAGGAAGCAGAACGGCGGCGCAACGCCGTTCGGCGCCGCCCAAGCGTCCTGGTAGCTCCGCGTGGCCACCTCCTTGCCAGCGCACACATGCAGCACCGTCGCCGTGGCGCAGCTCGCGCAGAGCGTGCTCTCTGCCGCTGACGGGCCGTGCGGCCTGTTCCGTCGAGGGCAGGCCGTAAACCTCCCTCCCGTGCTGAGCTGGACCCTAAAATGGCACCACTACTTCACCTAGGCGATGCTCAAGCCCCTAAGCCGATCGTCCGGCCACAGCGCCGCCGTGATCAACTCGCCGGACTTATCCCTTCACGGCAACCGACTCGGGCCGGCTATATATAGCACACCCGAGCCTGCTCTCGCCCCCGCACGACTCCACCACCTCACTAGACCCCGCCCAGCCACTGGGAGAGCCCCGAGGGGCCCTTCTTCCCCGACTCTGGCCACCCCGCTCCGCCTTGGCCTCCACCTTGATTCGCTCCGGTGAGGCCGTCTCCGGTGCTCTAACTTCGTCAGAAACCCTCTCGAGCAACTAGGAGACTAACCCCCACTACTATTTGATCCCCGCAGCTCCCTCCGGCGAGATCCACGACTGCCCGAACCGCCGTCCGCCGGAGCAAGGGCCGCCGTCGACACAGTGCTCGCCGGCGACCACCACCACCACCCACAGACGCGGAACTGTGCACTGATCACGGAGGTAAACCCCGATCACCTTGCCTCGCCGTGGATCGCCGCCGGCGACCACCGCACCTCTCGGGCACCGTCGCGCTCTGTTTCTCTGATTGAACTTTCAAACCCGACAAGTGGAGCCTGCCTGTCAGCCTCACAGTCGTTTCTTTTAAACGAAACGTTATCTGTACTTTTCCGCTGAACCCCCTGGAAGTTTTCTGTTTCATTACAGATGAGTCCTTGGGTTAAAACACTTATAAATTTTTGTCAGAAGGGAATTTTTGGGTGATTCTTTTTCTGTTCTCTTTAGATTTTGTCTAGTTTTTTATCATATTTATTTGAAAAATATTTGGAACACTTTTCTGTACACTCACGGTATTTACGTTGCGTACATATTTTTCTTATACCGTAGATACCGGAGGAGGTGACGGAGCCGCAAACTTCGCACAGTTAGACTCCGACTACTCCGAACCAGGAAAGCATGTTTGAACTCTTGATATGATGAGTGTTGTTGCATGTTTGCATTTTAGTATAGTCATGGCATGTTTATGAACATCACTTTGCATGATATATCTCATGCACGTAATCGGAAAGTAAGTTTCGGAAAGCATTATGTTGTTGGATACATATTTGCAAAGCCATGTGTTGGTATGAGGATCGGTAAGATGGCAGTGTTGTGACATGCAAGTCTTATGCCAGATTATTTGACTTCCGTGTCGTCATGACACAATTCACATTCCCATTCATTCCATCCTATACTGTCACATGTTTTCCGAAAGGAATATGGCAGAGTAAGTTGCAAATCATTTTCCTGGTACACACCAAGTGGAGAGGCCGGGATGAGGGTTCCATGGCCCTGGATTAAAGCCCGTCATCTGGTCAGGGGGCATGGGTGTTTCCGGTTGGGACCGAGAGGGGGGCACCCCTTAGAGCGCGCATATAGAAATTTGATCCCATGCTATTCGAGGTTGTGGCCTCCCCGTCTCAAAGTTTTTCTTGGACGTTGGCCAGGGTGATTCCTGGCAACGTGAGGTGAAATGGGTGTGTACTAGTTAAATGTGTTTCTACTAAAATACCGTAAACGGCACTAGTCCTTCGTTACTACGGAAATCCATTGGCTGTGTTCAGTTCTTCCAAACTCTGCAGAGCCTTAAATCTTTCAATCATCTTGTACTTTGTTCAAGTACTATAATTATCTTATCTTGTCAGGTACCAGCCTCAGTGACAAAACTCCGGTGGGATTTATGTGTTATAAATCCGGTTAAAAGATTATTCTTGTGGATGGACTAATTTGTTGTTTACATTTATTATATGCCCTGTCTACGATGTCGCTCAGACGTCAGATGGTGGCAACCCTGTTATTTACATTTATTATAAGCCCTGTCTGCGATGTCGCCCAGACGTCCGACGGTGGCAAACCTGTTATATACTTTTGTTATAAGCCCTGTCTGCGATGTTGCTCAGACGTCCGACGGTGGAAAACCTATTATTTACTTTTGTTATAAGCCCTGTCTGCGATGTCGCTCAGACGTCCGACGGTGGAAAACCTGTTATTTACTTTTGTTATAGGCCCTGTCTGTGGCCCAGACGTTCGACTGTGGCATTTCTTTTAAGCCCTTTATGTGACGTCGCCCAGACGTCCGACTGTGGCATTTCTTTTAAAAGCCCTTTAAGTGATGTCGCCCAGACG